>NW_020172678.1:1321154-1425055 GCF_003031525.2 Neophocaena asiaeorientalis asiaeorientalis
ATAAACAATCTAACCTTACACCTAAAGGAACTAGAAAAAGAAGAACAAACAAAACCCAAAGTTAGGAGAAGGAAAGAAATCATAAACATTAGAGCAGAAATAAATGAACCAGAAACAAAGAAAACAATAGCAAAGATCAATAAAAGTAAATGCTGGTTCTTTGAGAAGATAAACAAAATTGATAAACCTTTAGCAAGACTCATCAAGAAAAAGAAGGAGAGGACTCAATAAAATTAGAAATGAAAAAGGAGACGTTACAATGAACACCGCAGAAATACAAAGCATCCTAAGAGACTACTACAAGCAACTCTATGCCACTAAAATGGACAAAGTGAAAGAAATGGACACATTCTTAGAAAGGTATAAACTTCCAAGACTGAATCAGGAAGAAATAGAAAATATGAACAGACCAATCTAAAGCAATGAAATTGAAACTGTGATTAAAAATCTTCCAACAAACAAAAGTCCAGGACCAGATGGCTTCACAGGTGAATTCTATCAAACATTTAGAGAAGAGCTAACACCCATCCTTCTCAAACTCTTCCAAAAAATTGCAGAGGGAGGAACACTCCCAAACACATTCTACGAGGCCACCATCACCCTGATACCAAAACCAGACAGAGATACTACAAAAAAAGAAAATTACAGACCAATATCACTGATGAATATAGATGCAAAAATCCTCAACAAAATACTAGCAAACAGAATCCAACAACACATTAAAAGGATCATACACCATGATCAAGTGGGATTTATCCCAGGGATGCAAGGATTCTTCAATATACGCAAATCAATCAATGTGATACACCATATTAGCAAATTGAAGAATAAAAACTATATGATCATCTCAATAGATGCAGAAATAGCTTTCGATAAAATTCAATACCCATTTATGATAAAAACTCTCCAGAAAGTGGGCAGAGAGGGAACCTACCTCAACATAATAAAGGCCATATATGACAAAATCACAGCAAACATCATTCTCAATGGTAAAAAACTGAAAGCATTTCCCCTAAGATCAGGAAAAAGACAAAGCTGTCCACTCTCGCCACTATTATTCAACATAGTTTTGGAAGTCCTAGCCACAGCAATCAGAGAAGAAAAAGAAATAAAAGGAATACAAGGTGGAAAAGAAGAAGTAAAGCTGTCACTGTTTGCAGATGACATGATACTATACATAGAGAATTCTAAAGATGCCACCAGAAAACTACTAGAGCTAATCAATGAATTTGTAAAGTTGCAGGATACAAAATTAATGCACAGAAATCTCTTGCATTCCTATACACTAACAATGAAAGATCAGAAAGAGAAATTAAGGAAACAATCCTATTCACCACTGCAACAAAAAGAATAAAATACCTAGGAATAAACCTACCTAAGGAGGTAAAAGGCCTGTACTCAGAAAACTATAAGACACTGTTGAAAGAAGTCAAAGATGACACAAACAGATGGAGACATATACCATGTTCTTGGATTGGAAGAATCAATATTGTGAAAATGACTATACTACCCAAAGCAATCTACAGATTCAATGCAATCCCTGTCAAATTACCAGTAGCATTTTTTACGGAACTAGAAAAAAAATCTTATATTTGTATGGAGACACAAAGGACCCTGAATAGCCAAAGCACGCTTGAGGGGAAAAAAACAGAGCTGAAGGAATCAGACTCCTTCACTTCAGACTACAGGGCTATAGTAATCAAGACAATATGGTACTGGCAGAAAAACAGAAATACAGATCAATGGAACAGGATAGAAAGCCCAGAGATAAACCCAGCACCTATGGTCAACTAATCTATGACAAAGGAGGCAATGATACACAATGGAGAAAAGACAGTCTCTTCAATAAGTGGTGCTGGGAAAACTGGACAGCTACATGTAAAAGAATGAAATTAGTATACTCCCTAACACCATACACAAAAATAAACTCAAAATGGATTAGAGACCTAAATGTAAGCCCAGACACTATAAAACTCTTAGAGGAAAACATAGGAAGAACACTCTTTAACATAAATCACAGCAAAATCTTTTTTGATCCACCTTCTAAAGTAATGGAAATAAAAGCCAAAATAAACAAATGGGACCTAATGAAACTTCAAAGCTTTTGCACAGCAAAGGCAACTATAAATAGGACAAAAAGACAACCCTCAGAATGGGGAAAATATTTGCAAACGAATCAACGGACAAAGGATTAATCTCCAGCATATATAAACAGCTTATGCAGCTGAATATTAAAAAAACAAACAACCCAATCAAAAAATGGGCAGAAGACCGAAATAGACACCTTTCCAAAGAAGACATACAGATGGCCAAGAAACACATGAAAAGCTGCTCAACATCACTAATTATTAGAGAAATGCAAATCAAAACTACCATGAGGTATCACCTCACACCAGTCAGGATGGCCATCGTCAAAAAATCTACAAACAATAAATGCTGGAGAGGGTGTGGAGAAAAGGGAACCCTCTTGCACTGTTGGTGGGAATGTAAATTGATACAGCCACTATGGAGAACAGTATGGAGTTTCCTTAAAAAACTAAAAATAGAACTACCATATGACTAAGCAATCCCACTACTGGGCATATACCCTGAGAAAACCATAATTCAAAAAGAGTCATGTACTACAATGTTCATTGCAGCTCTATTTACAATAGCCAGGACATGGAAGCAACCTAAGTGTCCATCGACAGATGAGTAGATAAAGAAGATGTGGCACATATATACAATGGAATATTACTCAGCCATAAAAAGAAACGAAATTGAGTTATTTGTAGTGAGGTGAATGGAACTAGAGTCTGTCATACAGAGTGAAGTAAGTCAGAAAGAGAAAAACAAATACTGTATGCTAACACATATATATGGAATCTAAGAAAAAAAAAGATTCTGAAGAACCTAGGGGCGGGACAGGAATAAAGACGCAGACATAGACAAAGGACTTGAGGACACGGGGAGGGGGAAGGGTAAGCTGGGACAAAGTGAGAAAGTGGCATGGACATATATACACTACCAAATGTAAAATAGATAGCTAGTGGAAAGCAGTCACATAGCACTGGGAGATCAGCTCGGTGCTTTGTGACCACCTAGAGGGGTGGGATAGGGAGGGTGGGAGAGAGAGACGCAAGAGGGAGGAGATATGGGGATATATGTATAGCTAATTCACTTTGTTATAAAGCAGAAACTAACACACCATTGTAAAGCAATTATACTCCAATAAAGATGTAAAAAAAAAAGACCCCATTAAGAAAATGAATAGGCAAGCCACAGACTAGGAAGCTGTTCACAAAATATATATCTGATATAGGACTTAGAATATATCAAGAAATTCCACAATTCAATAAGACAAGCAAACTTATAAAAATGGGTAAAAGATTTGAACAGACACTTCACCAAAGAAGATATCTGAATGATGAGAACACAAAAAGTTGCTCAATAACAGAGGTCATCAGGGAAGTACAAATGAATAACACAATGAGGGGACTTCCCTGGTGGTCCAGTGGTTAAGAATCTGCCTTCCAATGCAGGGGACATGGGTTTGATCCCTGGTTGGGGAACTAAGATCCCATATGCCACAGTGCAACTAAGCCCACGTGCTGCAACTACTGAGCATGCAAGCCACAACTAGAGAGCCTGAGTGCTGCAACTCCAGAGCTCACGTGCTCTGGAGCCCTCGTGCCACAACTACAGAGCCCACGCACTCTGGAGCCTGTGCGCCACAACCAGAGAGTCTTCGTGCTGCAAATACTGAGCCTGCGTGCTGCAACTACTGAGCCTGGGTGCCACAACTAGAGAGAGAAGCCCGCACACCTCAATGAAGAGCCTGCGTGCCGCAACAAAAGTTCCTGCATGCCACAATGAAGATCCCACGTGCTGCAACAAAGACCCAATGCAGCCAAAAATAAAACAAAAAAATAAATATTAAGAAAACACAAACAAACATGAGATACCTTTATATACATTCCAGAATCACAAAAATTAAAGAAGACTGATACCACCAACTGTTGACAAGAATGTGGAACCACTTGAACCGCTGTACATTTTTAGTGGGAGTATAAAAAAGATGCACTATGAAAAAGGGTCTGAAAGTTTTTTTTATAAACGAAATACCTTTCTCTGGACACAGCAATTTACTCCTAGGTATTTATCCAAGAAAAATGAAAATACATGTCCTCAAAGAGACTAACATAAGAATGTTCATAGTGGCTTGATTCAAGATAGCCAATAACTAGAAACAGCCAAGGTGTCCAACAGAAGAGTGGATAAACAAATTGTGGTGTATTCATACAACGGATTACTATTCATAAAAAAGGAACAAACTACTGTACATGCAACAACATGGGTGGATCTCAAGCACATGCTGAGAGAAACTTTAGAAAGAGTGTACATTGTATAATTCCATTTGTGTGAAGTTCTAGAACAGACAAAATTAATCTATGGTGGAAAAATACACAGAATTAAGATTGCCTCATGATAACCGGGGGCAGAAATTGACTGTGAAAGGGCACAAGGGAACTGTAAAAATCTACTGAACTTCAATTAATATTCATGCTGAAGTATTCGGGAGTGAAGTACTTATGTCTCTAACTTAACTCTGAATGCGTCAAAAATTAAGAGAGATTGATAATCAGAAGGATGAATATATGCATAGGTATTCTATCAGGGAAATATAGCAAAATAGTCATTGAGGTGGATATATGGATGTTCTCTGAATAATTATTTCAACTGTTATGTATGTTTGAAATTTTTTATAATAAAATATTGGGGAAAAAACTGTTTTCAATTCCTCTGCTCTCTCACATTGACTGTACAAACTGGAACTGAATTTGTATGAAGTAAGCCAATAGGGGGTGCTATTTTCAGAATCATGATTTTATCTTTTAAAGAAAAACACAAAAACTTTAACATGAAAAACAAACCAAACCACTCCTCAACAAAGAATGAATTAAAATGAACAGCAACTTTAGCTTCACATTATATATGTCATAACTCTGGCTCTGAAGAGAGAATTTCTGAATTTCATTCACTGTGCCTCAGCTTAGATGCCTGTTTCCAAGACTAATCATTTAAAGATGGGAATCTGCCTTGACTATATAGCCTTTAGCACAAGACAATATATTTGCTGAATTTGGCCTCCCAGGGTGAAATGCAAGGCTCATACAGTGTCAACAGAACAAATCAAAAAACAATGTCAAGAAAAATTCACATATTACTGTTAAGGACGGGTAGTCACCTAATAGATTATAGATTCAGTGTTTATAGTGTCAAGAAAAAAATTTTGGGTTTCATTACCTTTATCAAGAGATGCCCCAGCCATATGGTAAAAGCTCAATGCAGTGTCTACATCATTAATGTTCTTTAAGAAAGTAAAGAAGTTCTCCACTTCCTGAAATGTCAGACCCTGAAAGAAGAAAGACAGTTAAGTAAGGCAGGAACCTGTACAAAAAGCAGCATAAAAATGCAGAAAACTAGGCAGTTATTCATGCCTATAAATCAGAAATTTATGCTATGTCTAGAACAGAGACTCAACAAATTAGTCAAGGAATGTCAAATTTGTACACAACAGGGGAACAAAACTCTGGTATTTTACCCTGAGAAATGCACATTGGCTAATTGCTTTCCTCTCATATGTAAAATCTGACATGAAGCTGTTTAAAGTTATGGCTGGATATCTTTAAAGAAAATATTTCTAACTATACTCTCCAATTAGCCACAATATCTGTTGTGACACTTCCTAAATGAGCTGTAGCCACTTGATCTGTTATACATCGTAACAAGTAAGACCCATCAGGACTTTCATTTTAATAATCTACTCATAGGCCAGTCAAGCTTTTTGAGGCTTAAGCTAATTGAAGAACCACCAAAGCCAGTAATATACATGGGAACGGTTTCAGCATTTAGCAGAACCCAAGCAACTGGGAAAGTTGTTCATTATCTCAATTTAAAAGCTACTAATGAAGCAATTTGCCATGTAACTTTAATCTGATGAAAGTCTGTGAATGAGGAAATTCTTTTCAAAAGCTGGTCAAAGATTTGCTGATCTTTGATGCTACTTTCTATGATGGCTCAAGAGAGTAGTTGGATAAACAGGGATTAGAGGGAGGAATATTTGTCCTATATGCCTGTTTCCCATTTCTCACACATCATGCTGTGATGGAAATGAATACAATCTCTAAGAAATGAGTAACACTGGGGAGACACTGAGGTTAACGTCTTCTAATGAAGCATCAGGTCCTTTTATGGACTGCAGATGTTGACGGGCTTCTACTCAGTACTGATCCTCTTCCGATCTCCATTTCCCCAAACTACAGAGCCCAGGAATCCACATAGGTAACTCAGTAAAAAGGAAACCTTAATATAGACAATCTATAGCACATTCCTGGTACTCTCCAAACTGGCCAATGGTATCTTTCTCATTTCATCAATCAAACTAAAAGCTAAAATACTGTGTGTATGATTATGTCACATGATCATTTTAGTTTTTCTCCTTAGAATCATAGAACTTAAAAATTTTTAAATTGTGGAATATGATGACCATATAGAAAGGCGCATAAAACAAACTGTTGTAAAATGAACACCCATAAGATCTTGATTCAGGTCAAGAAACAGACAATTATCAGCATCCCAGAAATCTCCCTCTCTTCCCCAACGTGACTCTTCCCAGTTATGAGCCTCTTCTCCTCCCAAGTGATAACTACTGTGACTTTTAGAATATTCATTTCCTTGCTTTTCATAAAAAATAGTTTTACTATCTATTTATGCATCCTTAGACATATGTTTAAGGAGTTTAAGTATGTCTGTTTAATTTTATAAATGGAACCATGCAATATGTATTCTATTATATATGGATTCTCTCTTTAAGATTTTTCAATGTTTTTGTGTATATCTGTAGTTCATGCATTTTTATTGCTGTAAGTATTCCATCGTGTGACTATACTATTTGGGCTATTTCCAGTTTTTGGCAATTATGAACAGTTGTCCATCTGTATTTAAGCATTCATTCAAACATTTATGGAGCAACTACTATATACCAAGCTCCATAACTTCTGGCAGTGAAAAACGCCTATAATAAATAATTCTGCCCCAACTTGAGGTCATTCTCTTAAGGTCATTCTCAGAGGTAGGGTTCATTCCTTGTACAAATGCCATAGTATGCTATCTAATGTAAGCACTAGGCTAGAAACAACATTATAAGAGGGAAGAATTCCACTGGATCAGAAGCACAGGTTTTACAATATCACCTGCTTGTGGATGGATACACTAAGACCATCTTCTCTTCCTCTCCATCTAAAGATGTGCAGAGGTGGGAACAACCCAAGTGTCCATTGATATATGAATGGATAAACAGAATGTGGTGTATACATATAATGGAATAGTATTCAGCCTTTAAAAGGAAAGACATTCTGATACATGCTACAACAAGGATGAACCTTGAAGACATTACAGCAAGGGAAATAATCCAGCCACAGATGGACAAATGCTGTATGATTCCATTTATACGAGGTACCTAGAGCAGTTAAATTCATAGAGACAGAGAGTAGAATGGTGGTTTCTAGGGGTGGGCGGCAGGGGATAATGGGGAATTATTGTTTAATGGGTATGGAGTTTCAGTTTGGGAAGATGAAAAAAGTTCTGGGGATGAATGGTGGTGGTGTTCTTTGCACAGCAGTGTATACTTACTGCTACTAAACCATTTAAAAATGGTTAAAATGGTAAATTTTGTTATGTATATTTTACCACAATTTAAAAAAAGATACGCTAAAGCTTTTCTACTTCTTTTTATTAAGGTGTGAATTTCCACAGGCGAGGTAAGGATAGGGGTCTGAGTTTATGAAAGGGTTTTTAAGGCTAAAAGGTTGACATAAAATTCCTAAAACAGAAAGGGCATGGTAAAGGAATTGCATCCCACTCTGATAAACAACCTCTGATGTATGTTAGTTAATTTACTGTGAAACATCAAATGCTCAAGACCACAGTGCTTATGTTGAGAATTATTTGAGAACAGATAGAAGAATCTGAACTTAGTGGTTATTCATTTGATGATTTAGAAAAACAGTGGAATACAACTCATACTACGCCATTATTAAATAAAAATGTGTAACATTTTGCCTTTTATTACATAGATATAATAAAAAATATTTATCGAGCACTATGCCAGGAACAGTGAGGAAAATAAAATTACATTGGACATGGGCCTCCTTAAAGAAAAGATGATGCCATTCACGAAATTCTTATTTCTTGGTAATTACCTTAGTAAAAAATCCAGAGGTCTATTAGAATAAAGGTAGAATAAGACTATAGCATGAGGTTCGTGGATAGAAAGTGCAAAGATAGTCTTTTTGCCAGTTGAGTTGCTCAGACTTAGAAGGCTACAGTTTAAGCACAATCTATTGTCAGGTGACTTGAACTGCAGACATAGTAGTGAAAAGGAAATATCCTTCTCTGAGGCTTGGCATTAAAGGGATTTTTTTTTTTTTTGACATACTATGATGAAGTGGAAGAAGCAGGAGTTATTTTATTCTGTGACTAACTGTTCAACAAACCAGTTATCTATCTATCTTTGGAAAGAAGAACATATTTAAGACTGGGCTCTAAATAACTAAAAAAAGAAGATTAACAGTACTTTGACAATAGAAGTACTTCTTTATGTTGTTTAAAAATGAATTTAACATTAGAGAAGTTGTTAAGCAAATAAGAATTGCCTTTCAAAACTAAAAGCAACTGATAAAATGTTTAGGAGAAAACAGAAAATCTTCATGACCTTGGGTAAGGCAAAGAGTTTTTAGATATGACACCAAATGCACAATCCATAAAAGAAAAAAAATTGATAAATTAGATTTCATCAAGATTAAAAACTTTTGTGTTTCAAAATACTGAGAAAATAGACAAATCACAGACTGGGAGAAAATATTTAAAAATCATATATCTAATAAAGGATTTGTATCCAGAATTATATAAAGAACTCTTACAACTCAATGAGATCATAATAATAACCCAATTTAAAAAAAGATTTGAATAGACATCTTCCAAACAAGATATATGAATGGCTAGTAAGTACATGAAACAATGCTCCGGATCATCATTCATTAGGGAAATGCAAATTAAAATCACAATGAGATACCACTACATACTTATTATTGGGTTGGCCACAAAGTGCCTTCGGTTTTCAAGTAAAAATAAAAGACACATTTTTCATTTTCACCACAAACTTTATTGCACAACATATTCACCATTTTGTTCCACTACCTTCTGCCATTTTTCAGGCAACTTCATAATTCCATCTGCCCCAAACTTTTTTTTTTTGGTCTGCATTCAGTCTTCATTGCTGCGCGTGGGCTTTCTCTAGTTGCGGCGAGTGGGGGCTACTCTTCGTTGCGGTGCGCGGGCTTCTCATTGCAGTGGCTTCTCTTGTTGCGGAGCACAGGCTCTAGATGCGTGGGCTTCAGTAGTTGCAGCACACTGGCTCAAGAGCGCATGGGCTTCATTTTGGCATGCGGGCTCAGTAGTTGTGGCTCGCGGGCTCTAGAGCGCAGGCTCAGTAGCTGTTGAGCACAAGCTTAGTTGCTCTGTGTCATGTGGGATCTTCCCAGACCAGGGATCGAACCCATGTCCCCTACATTGGCAGGGGGATTCTTAACCACTGCACCACCAAGGAAGTCCCTTCCCAAAACTTTTTATCTTTTTGAGCAAAGAACTGTTCCAGGTGTCTTTTATAGTCTTCCACGGAATTGAATTTTTTTCCATTAAGATCTGAATAAATGGAAATCCGAAGGTGCAATGTCTGGTGAATACGGCAGATGAACTGGAACTTCCCAGCCAAACTGTAACAGTTTTTGCCTGGTCATCAAAGGAACATGTCGTCTTGAGTTATCCTGATGGAAGATTATGTGCTTTCTGTTGACTAATTCTGGATGCTTTTCATCGAGTGCTGCTTTCAGTTGTTCTAATTGGGAGCAGCACTTGTTGTAATTAATCGTTTGCTTTTCCGGAAGGAGCTCATAATAGAGGACTCCCTTCTAATCCCACCATATATACACATTACCTTCTTTGGATGAAGACCGGCCTTTGGTGTGGTTGGTGGTGGTTCATTTAGCTTACCCCATGATCTCTTCTGTTCCACATTATTGTACAGTATCCACTTTTTTTTTTTCTTTTCTTTTTTGCGGTACGCGGGCCTCTCACTGTTGTGGCCTATCCTGTTGCGGAGCACAGGCTCCGGATGCGCAGGCTCAGCGGCCACGGCTCACGGGACTAGCCGCTCCGCGGCATGTGGGACCTTCCCGGACCGGGGCACGAACCCGTGTCCCTTGCATCGGCAGGCGGACTCTCAACCACTGCACCACCAGGGAAGCCCTATAGTATCCACTTTTCATTGCCCATCACAATTTGTTTTAAAACAGAATGTTTTTGTTATGTTTAAGTAGAGAATCACACGTGGAAATACGGTCAACGTTTTTTTTCACTGAACTTTATTGAACCCAAACATCAAAGTGATTAACATAACAAGCTAGTGCAAATGACTACATTATTATATGAATGCATTTATATGAAATTTCCAGAAAAGGCAAATCTATAGAGACAGAGGAAGATTTATGGTCGTGTAAGGCTACGGCAGAAATGGGGATTGACTGCAAACTAGCCTGAGGGATCTTTTTGGGGTGATTGAGATCTTCTAAAACTAGATTGCAATGATGATTGCCTAACTCTATAAATTTACTAAAAATAATTGATGGGTAAGTTGGTGAATTGTACACTTAAAATAATTTATATATACTTTATGATATACAGATTATACCTCAATAAAACTTAAAAAATAAAAAGCAGTTATAGTAGAATGAGAAGAGGGGGAAGGAAAATTTGGCTTCCTCTGGAGTCAGCTCTAAAGCCAGATATCTAGTGCTGACAGGCCATAGGTGGTACAAACACATTGTAACGATGATTCCTTGCCTTGTCTTTTAATTGGTCATAGCAAATCCATCTGCCAAGAATCAATCTAATTGCCTGAGCTCTCTCTGTGGCCCATTAAAAAAATAAGTCTCCTTCCTTCTTCCTTCTATGCTATGTTTCTCACCAATCGAATCTCTCATCTGCTCCATTTTCTGCTTAGTTTTTAAAAACATTTAAATTGTTTTTACACCAGGTAATATATGGATATGGTACAAAATGTTACACAGTACCAAGTAATTCTTCCTTTCCCTTGTCATCCAGTCTCCCTCCCTACATGTGGTCACTGTCACCAATTTCTTGGGTACCTTTTCAGAGATGTTTCTGTACTTGTCTTGCTCCAATAAAGCATTTCCCCATTGCAAAGCGCAGACTTTTCTTCAACTGGTTGGTGTCTGGCAGCAGGGGGAAATTACACCATTTCCATTACTTACATTTCTATAAGAACCTAATAGTCCTGAAACATCACTTTCTTCATATGTTCATTCCTCCTGCTGACAAAATATCAGTGACATCCACTGTCAGCTGGAAAGACTGCAAACTTCTTAGCCTAGTATACAAGGTCCTCTACAATCTGATTCCATAATTTACCTTTCTAGCTATCTCACTAAGAACCTATAGGTTAGAGTATAGCAACACTGTTTTTCTTGTTTCCTCTAAACCTTTCTGCTTATTCAAATCATGGAGAATAAACAGTGACAATAAACAGGTTCATTAGTAGGAAGATTATGGATTCTGGAATGAGACAGTCCTGGCTTTGAATCCTAGTGTCACCTCTTAAGACACTGTGTGATCTCAGACAAATAACTAAGGCTCAGAAAAAGTATTTTTCATCTCAAAAATGGGTATTCTATCCACCAAGCAGGATGCGATAATTAGGGAGAAGATAAGTAAAATGCCTAGTACATAAAAAGTACTCAGTAAATAGTAGGGCAAAGTCCTTAGTAAGCTGGCAGGCTCATTATTAGAGCCAGCAGCAGTGAATTTACTCAGTTATGCTCTGAAATACACTCTCTTCTCTGGTATGTGTAGGGCCTAGAGGGATAGGAAATAGGGAAAAGGTTGAGGTATATGAAACTAATTGTGTGTGGGGAAAACCAAAAATAAAACAGGGGGAAAATCCATAAAATTAAATCTCTTAATAGTAATTCACAGTTTAGTACTCCTTTGGGGGAAGTAAAGGTTTCAAAGCTAATCAGTAAAACAAAGCAAATCAGTAGAGTTCTAATCTTTTTTTAGTTTAAGGGTCACACCTCGGGCGCTATACATAGTGGCTTTGGTGGGCACCCAATAATTGGAGTTAAGAGTTTTTCAAGGGCTCTGCTAGCAATGTTTCTAGAATCTGATATCCTCTGAAGACCACAATGTGGTTCACCTCTCAAATATCTGTGAGAATATGTGAACAGGGGAGCCCACATGAATATTATCCACAGAAAACATGAAAAGTTAATAATCTAATAGCTTTATTAAAATTGTTTTTTTAAGTACTAACTCTACTTAATGGCTAGCAGCAAGATTAATAAGTAATGCTATACACAAAGACTGTTGAGGATAGGGCTGTAAGAGGAATCACATAGCAAAAGCAAATACCTTCATAACCTTTGTTTGTCAAAATCCTACTCTGCCTTTCAGGCAAAGTTCAAATTGTACTTCCTCAGAGGTACAAGAGTTCTTACTTAGTCTCTTCAGCTGGTTCTAATCTTTCTCATTGGTGCTCCCAAAAGATCTCATTATCTTTATTAGGGTACTTAATATACATTCATCAATGCATTTGACAAACATTTGCCTATGAAACATCGTATAGAGAATGGCAAAGATGAGTAAGACAGTGCTCTCAAGAGGCTCAAAGTTGAGTGAGTTGTCTTGTGCCATAATTGTTTATTATCTGTCTCCCTCCACTTGAGGGCAGAGACTTGGTTTTGCTCATTCCTGTATTCCCAATATTTAGAAGACTGCCTGGCACATGGTGGATGCTCAATAAATACTGAATATGAAATTATATAGTTCTTTGCATACATCTATTTTTTACTAAACTATTACAGATAGGTGATGGTTTTATCTTTTATCTTTCTCACAGCACCTGGCTTTGTGTCTTGAACATAGCAATGTCTGCCACTGAACTGTAATTTTCAATTCATCCTTGAGTGGATTTGCTAAATTATTAAAGTTTGCAGTTTCTGCACTCTTTTTTTTTGCTTTACGCAGGCCTCTCACTGCCGTGGCCTCTCCTGTTGCGGAGCACAGGCTCCGGACGCGCAGGCTCAGCGGCCATGGCTCACGGGCCCAGCCGCTCCACGGCATGTGGGATCTTCCTGGACCGGGGCACAAACCCGTGTCCCCTGCATCGGCAGGCGGACTCCCAACCACTGTGCCACCAGGGAAGCCCAGTTTCTGCACTCAACCATAGAGAACGACCACTGTGAATTATACTTATGAAGTCTCAGAAAACTCTGTCTTTCTTTTAATGAGGAGAAGAAGGTAATTTGGAGGATGGAAAGTAAAAGAAAAGTTAAAGTTGAGTCAGATTTGACCTAGAAGAAAAAGTCACAGAAAAAAAAGATACTGAGGGGAATGGGGACAATCTGATAGAGGATAGGGACTAAACTTTAAAACAAAGCAAAAACAAAACATGTTTCTCATAAAGCAAAAAAAGAAAGAAAGAGAAGAAAAATCTGTCTTTGTTAAGTAAGAAACATGGCAGTTACTCAGAGCATGAATAGAGTAATTTTTCCAGGCATGGCAGGTTCCCCAATTCTTCCAGTTATTACTCAGGAACAAAACTAGAGATGCTGATGGAGCAGGCCTTTCCAGAGCAGTGGCTTGCAAGCCTAACTGCACATTAGAATCACCTGGGGAGACTTTTAAGAACTATTGATGCCTGGACTCACCCACTGAGCTTCTGATGTAGTTACTTTGAAGAGGGTCCCAGCACCACTTTTGTGAAAAATTCACCAAGCGAGCCTACTGGGAGACCAGGTCTAAAGCACCGCTTTACAGGAAGAGTATGGTTAGGAGAAATAGAATTTTGCTAGAGAAGGGACAAGATCTGTAATAGGAAGCCCTGGATTTTATTAGTCCAGACTCTGGGTGGATCATTAATTTCTCTTTCTCTCTGTCTCTATATTTTCAAAGGCGAAATGAGATCTAACAAAGCTGTTAGAAACACAAAAAAGAAAAATGGCTGTGAAGCACTGCATAGTCATAAAGTAATACACAAATATTTATTTAATGCCACCACTAGGACCTTCAATCTTTTAGGTCTGGTTTCATATTTTGTACAGAACCCCACACAGAAAATGATTAACGTGTGCCAAATGAAAACACATTTTCATGTTAACAAATCCAAAGTGGAACAAAAGAAGCAATTAGGAAGCAGACAGTGATCCCCCTATAATGGGAAATGGTCCCAGAGAGATGGGCTGGTAACCTTAGGAGCAAAGGCCCATCATTAACTCTCATTTTAGTTAACTGCTATATTCACAAACTATTTAATCAACACGAGAGTACAATCAATCTCAATCTCCCTGCTAAGGCAGGCTAGAAATTCTGGGCCAGAAATAATTTAGCACCCCAGATTTTCATCATCTGACAAAATCTGTCCTTTCATTTCAGGGCTCTTTTGCAAGGTCTTCAGGTCTTAAATTAACTCCTGCCAAAGCTAAAATACTTTATTCCTTTAAGGGAGATGTCTCCAACACCCAATTTATTGCTTTTAAATATAAATTCACAACAAAACATGAATTAGCCTATCATGATAGATAATTATTTTAAGGTCAAATCAATGCCTGGACTAAACTTTAAAAAGAGGTCTGGTCAAAAGAAAGGAGTGTTCCCTATAAAATCCACCTGTATTTGCAATTAATTTTCCGAATTACAATTTCCAACAGATATGAGCTGGGTACTAGGTAGTGCAGGAGTTCTCTCTGGGAGAAAAGCATTGTCCTCTGTCACTTTCTGTTAATGACTCTTCCTCCATAGCCAAGGGAACACCTTGGGCTGGACTGAACTCAGAGAAGCTGACACTTTTTCTCAGAATCCAGCCTGTTCTCAGTTGCAGTCCACAGCCTGTTCAGAGGTCCGTTTAGCTTTTCAACATCCAAGACAAGGAGGAAAAAGTCTAGCTGATAAGAATTGTTTTCCACCAACTTGGGGCAATGCTATTCATGCAAGATTTCATGCACGAAGACTAATAACTAAGAAAACTGAGACAAGCACTAGCAATCCTATTTCTTATTTTCAGTTACTGAGTCTTTAAAGCTTAGAGTCTGCATCTAGGATAAGGCTCTTCAATTCATGAGGCCAGGAATGTTAAGTGATTTGTCTAATGTCCACAGAAATCTCTGAGGCAGGACTTGAACTCATCTCCTAGCTCCATGTCTACCACACCACGCTACCTTGGCAATCCCTCATGGAACATGTTTAGTGCCAGGTCAGTTTCCCAATCATGGCCAAATGGTAACTGTTGTCAGGTGGAAAGGGTATTGAATTGAGAATGAGATCTGGGTTCTAGCCCTTGCATTGCTCTGTGTGTGTGTGTGTGTGTGTGTGTGTGTGAGAGATCTTTAAGAGATCTGGCCTCTTTACTAGTTTCTTGTTCAGTTTGTTCATCCCACCCCCTGGAAAACCCCACATGCTGACTCAATTCTACCATCTGCCTCTTCCTGTATGAGGTACAGCTCTGAAGGGTGTCACAGAGCAGAGTTGACAAGTGTCATCACAAATCCATGGTCTCTAATCTCAATGCTGCTCAAAAAAGACCCAATCATCTCCTGAAATCTCTAATAATCTTATTCTCAATCTTTTTGCTTCTACGCTTGCTCCTTTCCAACTGCTCTTCATAAAGCAACTAGAGTCATCTCTTTAAACATACACACAACCATGCCATTTCACTGATCACAACCCTTTAATAGCTTCTCTTTGCACTATGAATAGAATCCCAACTTGTTCTACACCTACAAGGGCCTGCATGTTCTTGCCCTCCATCTCCCTCTCAGACCTCACCTTAGACCATTATCCTCTTTGTTAGTATGCTCCAACCACAATAGTCGCCTTTTAGTTCCTCATACATGCCAGATTCATCTTTCCTCCTTGTTATGGACTGAATGTTTGTGTCCCCCCCCACCCCCAAACTCACACACTGAAGCCTTAACCCCCACTGTGGCTATATTAGGAGATGGGGGTCTCTAAGAAAATAATTAAGGTTAAATGAGGTCACAAGGCTGGGGCCCTGATCCTATAGGATTAGTGTCCTTATAAGAAGACACATTAAAGAGCATGCTTTCTCTCTCTGCACAAACACTAAGATCATGTGAGGACATAGCAAGAAGGTGGCTGTCTATAGGACAGGAAGAGAGCCCTCATTAGAAACCCAGTTTGCTGGCACATTGATCATGGACTTCTAGCCTCCAAAACTGTGAGAAAAGAAATTCCTGTTGTTTAAGCCACCCAGTCTGTAGTATTTTGTTATAGCAACCTAAGCAGAGTAATACACTGCCTCAGAGTTTTAAACATATGCTATTTCTTCTTTCTGGAGCTTCCTCTCCATTCTTCCTCTTTCCTTCTTTTCTACTTCCTTACTTGTTGTTCTAATATGCCTTCCAATTGGACCACTGTAATAAAACAGCTCTCCCAAAGGTCACCATTTTACCAAAACCAATGGGTATTTATCATCTCATTTTACTGGACCCTTTCGGTTCCATATGACACTGTAGACCCCTTAGTTCATGAACACTCTTCTTCCTTGGCTTTGATTTCACTACTTCCTCTAGGCATTTCTCTAACCATTTCCTCAAGATTTCATTCTGGAGCTCCTTAAATGTTTGTGTTCTACTTGATCTTGCCCTTGGCTCATAGTTCTTTTTTGTTTAATATCCTCCTTGGGCAACTTCATCCATTCTTGTGGTTTTAATTCCAATAGTGTGTTGATGATTCCCAAATCTATCTCAGTCCTCTAAAGTAGATTTGAATATCCAGTTGGCTGCTAAACATCTCTACTTGGATAGTCCACAGGCATCTTAAACTCAAGATATTTACAAGTGAACACTTTATCTCCCTCTGTAAACCAGCCTGTCTCTTTAAATTTGCAATCTCAGTTCATGGTGCCACCCGTGGTCTGAACAAAAAACACGGGGTCATTTGGGGCTCTCCCCTCTTCCTCACTCACTGCTCTTTTTTTTTTTTTTCAGGTACCAGAGATAAATTGAAATCAGTCATAATTAGTCATTATTTCACTCTCATTATGTTAGTGCCTTTGCAATAACAATATGCTCCCATGGTTCCTTTTCTTCCTCTAGGCAAAGATACCTACCTTTCCCTCTTTGAAGTGCTTCTTGAGCTGCTTCTGCATGGCAGTCAACTTCTTGGACTGTACCCCACTGTAGGCCAGCAGCATGCCACCAAACTGTCTCTCGGTGATTCTCCCATCCACAGGGTCATGGCGTTCAAACTGGGAAGGGAACAGAAAGAGTGTTCATGGGGTCAAATGGAAAGTACTTTGACATGGAATGTGGAATGATCAACTGTGTTGGATGGCAGAGAATAGGTGATGGCTGGGACCATATTTTGAACTATAATTCTCACCAAGATTTAAAAAAATCAGTCAGAAACAAAAGATTTTTGTTCTTTTTTTTTTTTTAATGTATCTATTTTATTTATTTATTTTTGGCTGTGTTGGGTCTTCATTGATGTGCGTGGGCTTTCTCTAGTTGCAGCGAGCGGGGACTACTCTTCTGTTGAGGTACACAGGCTTCTCACTGCAGTGGCTTCTCTTGTTGCGGAGCATGGGCTCTAGGTGCGTGGGCTTCAGTAGTTGTGGCACGTGGGCTCAGTAGTTGTGGCTTGCAGGCTCTAGAGCACAGGCTCAGTAGCTGTGGTGCGTGGGCTTAGCTGCTCTGTGGCATGTGGGATCTTCCCAGACCAAGGCTTGAACCCTTGTCCCTTGCTTGGCAGGCGGATTCTTAACCACTGCGCCACCAGGGAAGCCCAAAAGATTTGTGTTCTTATTCCAGTTCTGCCACTAAGTTACCCAACTACTCTAAGCCTCAATTTCCTCACAGATAAAAAGAGCTGCTATAACATCTTATATACCTTCTAGATGAGGAGCTTCCTTCTGGGAATAAAAACAATGTTAAAACTCCATTCAAATTCATGAGTAATAGTATTAGTAATAAGTGCTCTCTGGATCATCCATGTCCCTGCTACTCAGAGAAAACTTAAAAGCTAATTATTACAAATTTGATCAATTATACATATGTAAAAGTCATATCAGTTCCTTGATCTGTACTTAATATTGTTATACATTCAGACCTCTAAGCATTTCAAAGAAGAATAGTGTCTTCAGATTTCCCCCAAAATGGTAATCAAATGCTAGAACAACAACAGAGCTTGAAAAAAATGTATAGAGCATAGCATGCCTCAATTAGACATGCATACTTATCATAAAGCTACTAAAAAATCATGAAGTGTATTTAAACATGCAGATGGAGAGGTTAAGTATAAAGGACCTCTAGCTAATCTAAGTAATATCAGAAAACTAAGATTTTCATTTAAAAATGGAGAGAAGGGGCTTCCCTGGTGGCAGAGTGGTTAAGAATCCGCCTGCCAATGCAGGGGACACAGGTTCGAGCCCTGGTCAGGGAAGATCCCACATGCCGCGGAGCAACTAAGTCTGTGCGCCACTACTGAGCCAGCACTCTAGAGCCCGCAAGTCACAACTCCTGAAACCCGGACGCCTAGAGCCTGTGCTCTGCAACAAGAGAAGCCACCGCAATGAGAAGCCCATGCACCACAACGAAGGTAGCCCCAGCTCACTGCAACTAGAGAAAGCCTGTGCGCAGCAACAAAGACCCAACACAGCCAAAAATAAATAAATAAATTTAAAAATAAATAAAATAAAATAAAAATGGAGAGAAGAAAGTTATCTCAATGCCAGCTGCAGTGTTAATGATACTTATAAATGCATAAATAATAAAATGGCTAAAGACAGGCCCAGAAACCAATTAGAAAGCAAAATGATTTCAAGATGGTAAAATTTCCCCATGGTTTTATTGGAAAATATCAGTTACCAGGAAACTTTCAGATTCCTATGTGGCAGGGCATAATCCTCTTCTCCTAAGAGGTTTATATATAGACATAAGACATGGCCAAGTAAGGTCATGTCAACAAACATTTCCTGAATGTCTACTAGTTATTTAGCAGTGTGTTAGTCATTGCGGAGTACGGGAAAGAAGATTGAGTTTCTGTCCTTAGGAACTTCACCATCTAGTAACAAGATAAGATTTACACATAAGACACAAAATAAGGAAATACGTAAAGAATGAAATTCTCTCTCAATTTTTTTTTTTTTGGCTGCACCACGCAGCATGCAGAATCTTAATTCCCCAACCAGGGATCAAACCCATGCCCCCTTTAGTGGAAGTGCAGAGTCCTAACCACTGGACCGGCAGGGAATTCCCCCCTCTCTGTTTTTATTTCCTCGGTTAGCTTGGTAAGTTGATATATACCTTAATTTGTCTCCTCACCGGTCAGACTTATGTCAGTGAGCAAGACACAGAATTACATTTTAACAACAGCAATCACTTACTGAAAATGTACTACGAGCCAGGTACTTCACCCATATATTCTTTCATTTAATCACTGTAACAACCTCATGGAGTAGGTATTATGAGCTCCATTTTACAGATGAGAAAACTGAGCGAACACGAAGTTAGAGCTCAGAGTCAAACACGGCTCTATCTGGATCCAAAGACTGTATCTCAATATCATACTATTTCCTCCTTTTAAGCAGGAGTACATATTCATCCTATAGGATAGCATTATGTTGTTTTGGATAAACTTATAAAGCAATGGGATTTAATCATATTTGAGTGAGAAGCAAAACTATTTCCAAAGAAATCAACATCATCAATATTAAGTGAAAGTCTCATTTGTAACTCAACCACTCAGTATTTCATGTTTGTCATACCATCACTTGTACAGAGCTGATTAATTTTTGACAGTACCAAAAGTTTTCAGGATTTAAGTTTGATTTATGATTCAGTTTACCATCCTGAAACAAAATGGAGGACTGATAAAATTTTTACAAATGGGAGTACTATCTGCAGTGTTTAAATCAGATTTGCAGTGAAATGTGATACCCCGGCCAAAGTTGGGCTTCTTCAAAGCAAGCGAAGCAAAGCTATGGTCCTAGGCTTCAACAATTTAGGGTGCTCACTTTACCTTTATCTGGAAGATTTCACAGCTGTGGAGAAATCCCATACATTTGAACTAGATGAGTTAAGCTGCATCCTACAAGATAGATTCAACGTTGCAATGTCTCTTTTCATAGTGTTGGCAGCAGCAGCAGTGTGCTCAAGGTTGATGAAAGACTGCATTCATCTGCTCTCCACAGGTGCATAAAACCTCACCTCTGCTATGTTTCAAAGGCAGTAAAGAATTTCCAGTGGACATCCCCAAGTAACAATTCCAGTGCTCAAATCAGCATTTTTACTCATGTTCTTTGAAAACACAGACTTATCTTTTTCTATCATTATTATTATTGTTAATATTTTGATGTGGTTGGAACCTGAAACGGCTTAAAAACTATAAAACTCAGCTCCATGCAGTATAGACCACTTCAAAGTTTACTACCTCCTCTGTAATTTGATTTGGGGCAACACTGAAGACCTACTAGGCTAGGGAGCTTTAATAGTCGTTTCTCAAGGATCTGCATTAGGGCTAAATTTTCAAGGGCAATAGCTTGACATCATGTGGTACCATATGAATGTAATTCTCAAGGTCATGAGAGGGTCTTTGGGGAAAGACATAGGTTATTGCAAAATTATCACAGTGTAGAAAGTTCCCAATTGTATATCTGGAGGCAATTCATATGATTGGCTTGTATTTTATTTACCAAATATTGCTTGAGCATCTTAAGTTCCACTTCAATGACAACTAAGAAATTCCATTCTATTTGATCCTGTCGCACAGAATGTGTGTGTTCCAGGACACCACCCACAATTTTCATTGCTCCTTCGGACTATACTACAAAGCTACAGTAATCCAAACAGCATACTGGCATGAAAACAGATGTAAAGATGAATGGAACAAAAGAGAGAGCCCAGAAATAAACCCACACACCTGTGGTTAACTAATCTATGACAAAGGGGGCGGGAACATACAATAGAGAAAAGACCATCTCTTCAATAAGTGGTGCTGGGAAAACTAGACACATGGAGAACAAAGAGATTAGAACATTCCCTCATACCATACATAAAAATAAACTCAAGATGGTTTAAAGACCTAAACATAAGACCTGAAACCATAAAACTCCCCCCAAAAAACACAGTTTAACATAAATTGTAACAATATTTTCTGGGATCAGTCTCCTAAGGCCAAAGGGGAAAAAAAAAACAAAACCCAAAAACCAATGGACCTAATTAAACTTAAAGTATTTGTAAATGATGAGACCAACAAGGGATTAATATCCAAAATGTACAAACAGTCCATACAAGTCAATATCAAAAAAACCCAAACAACCCAATCAGAAAATGGGCAGAAGACCTGAATAGACATTTTTCCAAAGAAGACATACAGATGGCTAACAGGCACATGAAAGGATGCTCAACACCGCTAATTATAAGAGAAATGCACAAATTGAAACCACAATGAGGTATCACTTCCCACTTGTCGGATTGGCTATCATCAAAACATTTACAAATAAGTGGTGGAGGAGGTGTGGAGAAAAGGGAACCCTCCTCCTTTACTGTTGGTGCAAATGTAAATCGGTGCAGCCACTATGGAAACAGCATGGACGTTCCTTAAAAAACTAAAAATAGAAGTACCATATAACCCATCAATTCCACTCCTGGATATATATCTGGAAAAAATGAAAATGCTAATTCAAAAGATACATGCAACCCAATGTTCATACCAGCACTATTTACAATAACCAAGACATGGAAGCAACTCATGTGCCCATCAATAGATGACTGGATTAAGAAGATGTAGTACATATATGCAATGGAATACTACTCAGCCATAAAAATAAGAATGAAATAGTCATTTGCAACAATGTGGGTAGACCTAGAGAACATTATATTTAGTGAAATAAGTCAGAGAAAGACAAATACTGTATGATATCACTTATATGTGGAATCTAAAAATGATACAAATGAATATATATACAGAACAGACACAGACTCAAAGATATAAAAAACAAACTTATAGTTACCAAAGGGGAGAGGAAAGGAGGGAGGGACAAATTAGGGGTATGGGCTTAACAGATACAAACTACTATGTATAAAATAGATAAACAATAAGGATATACTGTATAGGACAGGGAATTATACCCATCATCTTGTAGTAACCTATAATGGAGTATAACCTGTAAAAATACTGAATCACTGTGCTGTACACCTGAAAAGAACACAATATTGTAAATTGACTATACTTCAATAAAATTAAAAAAAAAGAAATTCCATTCTTTTGGATCCTGTGGCCCAGAACATGTGCATTCCAGCACACCACTCACCATTTGCATTGTTTCTCTGAGTCTAGGAAGAGAAATGAACAACTTAGCATTTTCTCTTCTGTGCCACTGCCACTTTCTCAAATGGATATAAGCTGTTGGCTCCCTATTGTTTCCCCAGGGGGCTGCAGAGCAGGCAAAGAGGGGCCAGAGAAGAGGAGCCAAAAGACTGTAAGATTTTTCCTGGCTTCTTGTTCCCACCCTTGCCCCTTGTTGAGAGTAAGAACAGCTTTTTGGAAGGACAGATGGTCTATATATCCATTAGCATCTAGAGATGAAATGATTTAAGGAAGAAGGGAAGTCAGGAAGGGAAGAAAACATATATTATAAACAAAGGCCAAAATAAGATTAGAAAAATAGTAAAAGGAAAAAGAAATCAGTATCTGCAACTGGGTCTTGATTTATTAAAGTCTTTTGAAGTTAACATATTTCAACAAATGTAAACGTCAACCTTATTCTCTTTCACAAAATTATGTTTCAGGAGACTCTGTCTATCCCTCAGAGTAAACCCTGCCCTTTTACAAGTATTTCAGAATGATAATTTTCTTCATAGGCTTTTTCTAGCTTCTGAACTGTATGACTCAAGTAATGCACAGTAATCTCAAGCCACTGAGCTGAATATATCTATGTTTTTCAATCTGACAGTATTTGGCTTTTGAGATCTGAACCATGTCACTGCTGCTACTATCAGGAGTCTCAGAAAAACTGTCTGTTTTGCCATCAGGAGGAAAAATGATTACAGGCAAAGTTCTCTACTGCAAACCACCCAGTGAGCATAACATACATTTCACAGTTTGAATATGAAATCTATGTTTCTACAATTGGCAATGGACTTCAGAGAGCTCCAGGTCAAACTGCCTGGAGCCTGAATTTTCTTGATCTTTAAATATAAGATGCATCTTCACTGTCAACCCTAATGATTGTCTTTTGGCTAAGGAAGAAGGCCTACAATTTGGAATGAAGCCAACATGGTTCAGTGCCCTGAGTAAGGACCCAAACAATCCATTAGCATCTGGGACCATGAGATTATAGATTACCAAACTAAGCTGCTTGACTCTTCTGCTTCAAATCTAAGGATTCTTTCCATTTAAAATGGTTTTTAAGGGACTTCCCTGGTGGCGCAGTGGTTAAGAATCCACCTGCCAATGCAGGGGACACAGGTTCGATCCCTGGTCTGGGAAGATCCCACACGCTGAGGAGCAACTAAGCCCATGTGCCACAACTACTGAGCCTGCACTCTACAGCCCGTGAGCTACAACTACTGAGCCCGCATGCCCCAACTACTAAGCCCACGCGCCGCAACTACTGAAGACCGTGTGGCTAGAGCCCGTGCTCCACAAACGAGAAGCCACCGCAATGAGAAGCCTGCACAACACAACAAAGAGTAGCCCCTGCTTGCCGCAACTAGAGAAAGCCCGTGCGCAGCAATGAAGACCCAGTGCAGCCAAAATAATATAATTAATTAATTAATTAAAAATTAAGATAAACAGGCAGAGGAGAGTCAGTGCCTTGGGGCTGAAAACAGAGCAGGGAGCTGTGTATAGTCATAATTTCAGTCTAGTACAGTAATATAGGATTATCTCATTTAATTAAGAAAGTTCATGCTGGAGAGCAAATTAAGTGACTAAAAGACATGAGTACCAATCACACAGACCAGAAAAGGATTAACTTTCCAGTCTGATAGTAAAAATTAGGAAGATAACAAGATTGATGTATGAACTTAATACAGGCTAATAAAAATCAGGGTATATTTGACTAAGGGTGTTGGAGAAAAATATTTTAAATCTGGAACAAAGGGATTCAAGGTTTGATAAGTTTGGGTTTCATTCCGTACAAGGTAATACATTTAAATGACTAAGAATACAGGCTTTAGAATCAGCAAGGCCTGGGTCTGAATTTCAGCTTGAACCCATACTTGCTGCTGTGACTTACTCCCTCTAAGGCTTCAAAATCTTCCCACTAAAAAATGGAGATAATATTCACAACCTCAAAGTGCTGTAAGGATTAAATGGGATAATGTATGTAAAGAAATTAGTACAGAGTTTGGCGCATAGTTAGAATTCCAATAAATGTAGTAATTAATATTCTTATCACCATATCACTTCTCAGGAAGGTGCCTCAATTGATTATTCTGTTCTCAGTAGGTATTAATTAAATTCAACGTACTAGGTCTCACTTTTCTTTTCATAATTGCTTTTGGCCAGTCTCCGTTTACAGAATATTACTTTCATATTTGAACAGCACAAAAAGTGAATGCAACAAATTTTATTTATTATTCACAACAGAGTAATTTCAAGATTAAACTACTTAAAGGTGGCTGAAGCAGAACAACTTAAGTCCTGTAATCTGGCCACATATTACTAGACAAGAAAACTTCCATAAAGGAGGTGCTCAATAAATATGTAGCCAGTGAACAGAGACAGAACACCAGAAAATTAATTCACAGCACTCTGTCCTACTGTTGAGAGGATTTCCTATCTGAGGCAAGGATTACCTCTCATTTCTCCCTTAATACCTACTTCCATGATATTGATATCTGTAAGAATATGCTCAAGAATGTCATTTTTTTTTTTTTTTAGCCTCACCTGAGGCTTGTGGGATCTCAGTTCCCCAACCAGGGATTGAACCCGGGCCACAGCAGTGAAAGCCCAGAATCCTAGCCACTAGGCCACCAGGGAACTCCCGAGAATGTCATTAAATATGGCTAATCAGTAACATATTTGAGCGCTTACTAACTTGCCAGGTGCTGTCCTAGGAACTTACCTTATGTAATCCTCACAATGTTATATAACAGGTATTACAATTATTATTGTTGTTGTTTTATTTTATAGACATGGACACAAAAGCAGAGAGAAGTTAAATAACTTGCTCACACAGTTAATCTGGGGAGAAACTTCTCTCTGGTCTCAATCAAAACAGTTGATTTGTTTTCTTATCTTAAAGGCACCAACAATCATGTTTCCTTTTTTATCCTGGTTACTAAAAGCTTAGAGTCAAGTTTGTGGCCCCCCTCTAATAAAAACAGGAATTTATGACATATTTTTCATATGTTCATAACCTTATTAGGGTTATGAAGGTTATCAAGGTTCATAACCTTCATAACCTTATTCCTGGCTTTCTCTCAACCTTCTTCCCCCTTTTTTTTTTTTTTAAAGATTTATTATTTATTTATTTATTTTATTTATCTTTGGCTGCATCGGGTCTTAGTTCTGGCACGTGGGATCTTCGTTGAGGCACGTGGGAGCTTTTGTTGTGGCGCCCGGGCTCTTTGTTCCTGCGCACCAGATTCTCTCTAGTTGTGACACACAGGCTCCAGGGTGCGTGGGCTCTGTAGTTTGCGGCACGCAGGCTCTCTAGTTGAGTCGCGCTAGCTCAGTAGTTGTGGCACATGGGCTTAGTTGCCCTGTGGCACGTGGGATCTTAGTTACCTGAACAGGGATTGAACACACATCCCTTGCATTGTAAGGTGGATTCTTTACCACTGGACCACCAGGGAAGTCCCAACCTTCTTCCACCTTTTAACTTTCATTTCTCAGCAAGTTTTATTTTACTTTTGTCTCATTGAATATATTCTTTAAGCCTTTCTTAAATCATTTTTGAACAAAGCAGGATATAAAAAATAGTGTTGGACATCCAGGATTTTTCAATTTTTGGTTATAATAAATATCACCACTGAGATAAACTTTTTCTGTATTTATTTTTTCATCATTATTTTGGGGTTGATCTCTAGAAATGAATTATGAAATAAAAATCTAGAGGCTCTTACAATATTTTATTATGAAGTATTTGATATATACAAAATAATATATCTAATAGACAAGTCATGAAGCATAATTAAAAAAAACACCCATGAACCTACCACTAATCTGAGAGAGGAAGCATTAGAACGAACAGTTGAAGCTCATCCCTCTGCCTCCCCTAAGACGTAACCACCACTGGACTTCTTTCTTTATTGTCTTGTTATTTTTGTTTAGTTTAAAACACGTTTGTGTCCCTAAACAATATTATTTATTTCTTCTTGCTTTTGAACTTTATAAAATGGTATCATGCTGGATGTACTCTTCTGAGATTTGCTTTTTTCAATCAACATTATAGTTCTAGAATTCATCCATGTTGCTACATTTAAGCATGCTTCTTTCATTTTTACTCTACTATAGATTTCTAGTATTTGAAAATACCACTATTTATCAGTTTTCCTATAGATGGACATCTGAGTTACTGTCAGCCTTTTGCTATTATGAACAATGCTATTATGAATATTCTTATACCAGTGTCCTGGTGAAACAGTAACAAGAGTTCCAAGTCTAGGGTATATATCTAGAAGTGGAACTGCTGGCTTATCAAGGTAATATCTAATTATTTTCCAAAAGAATCACACCAATACTTTTATCAGCCATGTATAAGAGCTCCCATTGCTTCACACCTTCACCAGTACTTGGTATTGTCAGACTTAATTTTTTGCCAATCTAGTGTGTGTAAAAATGGTAGGTATAGGGCTTTCCTGGTGGCGCAGTGGTTAAGAATCCACCTGCTAGTGCAGGGGACACGGGTTCGAGCCCGCGAGCCACAACTACTGAAGCCCACACGCCTAGAGCCCGTGCTCTGCAACAAGAGAAGCCACCGCAATGAGAAGTCCGCGCATTGCAATGAAGAGTAGCCCCCGCTTGCCACAACAGAGAAAGCCCACGCAGCAACAAAGACCCAACTCAGCCAAAAATAAATAAATAAATAAATGTATTAAAAAAAAAAAAGAATAGCTTGGAGATATCTTCAAGCTATGTTTCAAATAAAAAAAGGTAGGTATAAACTCTTTAATGCTTTTGATATATATTGCCTAATTAATCTCCAGAAAGATATATCAATTTATAATCTTAATAGTATATTAGAACACCCTTGACAACATCAAGTATAATTTTAAAAAATCTTTGCTAGAGTAAAAATGGTAACCCATTTTAGTTAGTATTTCTTTGATTACTAGTGAGGCTGACCGTTTTTCAAACATGTGTACTGCTCATTTCTATTTCTTCCACTGAATTTTTTATGTTCCTTGCCTATTTACTTACAGAAGTGCTGATATTTGTCTCATTAATTTATAAGATTAAAAATATTTGCCCTTAATTAATACTGTATAAATTTTTTTACCCAGTTTGCCCATCTTTTAATTTTGTTTAAGTCCGTTTTATGTACACAAGTTTTAAATCTTTATTGTGGTGAAACGCATGGATCTTTCTCTCTGCAACTTGTTCCACTGGTTTATATCTAGCAACTCTTTCCTTGTTAGATAAGAGGCTAATTAAGTATTGACTTATCATTTCTTCATTTAAAAAAAGGAAATATAACCTAAAATATTAAAACATATTCCTCAGTGTCAATCAATGAAAATGATTAAATCCTCAGAACAAAAGCTAAGTTTGTTTTAAAAAGTCCTCCAGATACTGAGTGAAGTAAGTCAGACAGAGAAAGAGAAATATCATATGATATTGCTTATATGTGGAATCTAAAGAAATGGTACCAATGAACTTATTTACAAAACAGAAATAGAGTCACAGATGTAGAAAACAAACCAATGGTTAACAAGGGGGAAGGGGGGGAAAAGATAAATTGGGAGATTGGGATTGACATATACATACTACTATATATAAAATAGATAACTAATAAGAACTTACTGTATAGCACAGGGAACTCTACTCAATACTCTCTGATGACCTATATGGGAAAAGAATCTAAAAAGGATTGGATATATGATATGTATAACTGATTCACTTTGCTGTATAGCAGAAACTAACACAACATTGTAAATCAACTATACTCCAATAAAAATTAATTAAAAAAATAAAATCAACTGGAAATCTTTTTAAAAAACCCAATAAATAAATTAATTAAATTAAATTAAATTAAAAAATAAAATCCTCCAGTCTGCTGACTTTTTTTTAAACTAGTCTTAATGTTTGGGAATTTAGACTAAAATGGGGTCATTTAAGCCTAACTTAACCAGATTCTCCTTATTGAGGGAATAAGCTCAAGGAAATTCACTCCAGTTAACTTCCTTTTTTTGTTTAAAGGTATATAATCAGCTACGGAGTGATGGAGAAAGCAAGAAAATAATAGTTCAGTTCCAAAGAAAAGAAGGCCTAAAAGGACTTAGTTAGAAAAATTCCTCAGGTTGTTAAAGAATAATCCATTCTCTATCATTCATAATAGCAAATATTTATATAGCACTTATTATGTGCTAGATCCTGTTCTAAGTGCTTTCTATACACTAATTCACACAGCATTTTGAATTATACAAAATTTGTGTGCTTATTTTTTCCTAAGATATGACCTTGATCAATATGAACAAGCCCCAAATTCTGGCAAAGTTAACAGCTATTTAATATTCCAATCAATCCATGAAGTTAGTGTTTCCACATGGAATCGATATATCACATTAGTCTCAAACTATTTTTTTCTCTAAGATAACTCTTTCAGCAAGCAGTAGATCTTACCATATCCAATTTCTGCTTTCAATAACCATTTTATTCTAAATCACAGCAACATGAACAAAATCTTAGTCTTGGCACTATATATTCCTTTGAGATTTAAGGCCCAACATTATTCAGAGTTCAAGGCCATTCTTCTTTTCATGAGATCACAAGAGTTTTGGAAAACAGAAAGACTATCTATTGGAAAAAAATATAAAAGCTCCAATTTTAGGAGATAAGAACCAAGGACTAATCCTGGTAGGAAAGCAAAGTGCTATTTTTTCTCATCTGAGTGTCAGTTTGTTTTCCTCTGATTTCATTATTTCTGCAGATACCTCTCTGGGATCTACTGTCTAGCTGAAAATACAACATATTTCCATACTGCTTTTGTCCAAGCATTGCTGACAGTATGTTAGCACTCAGAAAAAAGTTGGAGGTTTAGCGTGTTCATTACTTGACACCTAATGACCACTATAAAAGGCCTGATGTGCTGATTTTACCTATAGGTGTAGTGAACTGGAAGGCAGGAGCCAGTGTGAAAAGCTGTTAAAAATAATGATGACAGTTAAGACATACAATTTACTCTGGGCTTGGTGTATTCATAGTTGATCACTTCCTCATCACAGTGAATGACTGAATAAAGAAAAATAAAAGCCTCAACAAAATATTAGCACACCCAATCCAGCAATATATAAGAGGGATTAAATACTGTGACCAAGTGAAATATATCCCATAAATGAAAGGATAGTTTAACAACTGAAAGTCAATTAAGGTAAGACAGATCAATAAAATAAAGGTCAAAAACTACATGATCAAAAAAAAAAATGGGGAGAGAAGCAAACAATTCTTGCTACGATTTTTCATATGAGAATACGGGTAATTCCTCCCACTTCCATAATGGGAGAAAAACTCTCTACATCAGCAGACAGCAATTACTGGCAAATGATCAGAATATCAAAACTTGCCTAATAGAGGCAAGGAGGATATACATTTTTAGTGGGCCCCAGTGAAAGAGCAGGGAAGGGCACAGAGCACAACTTTTAAAAGAATGACGGAGCCGTTGAGGATATGACAAAGACTGGTTAGAACCGGTTAGGTCTAAGATGGTAGAAGATTTGACTTCCAGTGGATCTTAAACCTCATTATACGCTCATTGTAATATGTTAGCATGTTAAGTGACACACCCACCAGCACCATGACAGTTCCAAGGCTGACCATAAAAGGCCAAAAAGTGGGCAGTGGCCCAATTCCTGGAAATCTCTGCCCCTTCCTCAAAATCGTTGGAATAATCCCCTACTTGTTAGCCTATGAAATTACTCAGCCCATAAATACCAACCACTCCATGTTTCGGGGCCTCTCATCTTCTGAGATGGCCCACACTCTGTGAAGTGTGTTTCTCCCAAGGCCGTTCTCGTCTTTGAGATGGACTGCATTCTGTCTATGGAATGTGTATCTCTCTAAATAAATCCCACTTCTTACCTATCACTTTGTCTCTCACTGAATTCTTTCTGCGATGAGACATAAAGAACCTGAGCTTCATTAAGTCCTGAGACCAGGTATGTGATCTCAATGAAAAGACAGTGGGTTCAAATCCCAATCTGAGGGCTTCCCTGGTGGCACAGTGATTAAGAATACGCCTGCCAATGCACGGGACATGGGTTTGAGCCCTGATCTGGGAAGATCCCACATGCCGTGGAGCAACTAAGCCCGTGCACCACAACTACTGAGCCTGTGCTCTAGAGCCTGCAAGCCACAACTACTAAGCCTGCGTGCCTAGAGCCCCGACTTGATGCAACTAAAGAAAGCCCACGTGCAGCAACGAAGACCCAATGCAGCCAAAAAAAAGTCCCAATCTGAGTTGTGTGGTTTTCACCAGCATGATGCAAATTAGCCATCAACTCACTATAATATGCAATATAAACTCTCCCAAGCTGTGTTGATTATGTACCTAATGTTTTTTGATAACAATAAAATATAAACATAAAGCCTTTCTACGGCAAGAATTCAATCAATTTTATACATTCTGTATTCTAAAGGAGTCTTTCATCAGCTGTGAAAGGATTTGGAATACCTCATGGCTCTAGGGAAAGGACTTTGTTTTATGCTAAGCATTTGGGTTTTTCCTTATTTTCCCTGTCTGGGATGCTGTTCCCCATTCTTATCTATATGTACAAACCCTGTCCTTTCTTGAACTTAACCTCTCTTTATGGCTCTACTGATTATTCTAAAACACACTTGATTTTCCTGAGTTTTCTGAAATCTTACAATAGGTAAGGTCTAGGCTTCATAGAAGAAAATAATTTGCATTATATTTTCCTTTCTTTTTTGAAAGCACATATAACTCTCATAACATTATACACTTCTTTTTATTTTATTTATTTATTTATTTAGGCTGTGTTGGGTTTTCGTTGCTGCGCGTGGGCTTTCTCTAGTTGCAGCAAGCGGGGGTTACTCTTTGTTGTGGTGCACGGGCTTCTCATTGCTGTGGCTTCTCTTGTTGCAGAACACAGGCTCTAGGTGCGTGGGCTTCAGTAGTTGCAGCCCGCGGGCTCAGTAGTTGTGGCTGCGGGCTCTAGAGTGCAGGCTCAGTAGTTGTTGCGAACAGGCTTAGGTGCTCCGCAGCATGTAGGATCTTCCCGGACCAGGGACCGAACCTGTGTTCCCTGCATTGGCAGGTGGATTCTTAACCATTGCGCCACCAGGGAAGTCCCTAACATTATATACTTCTTGAAGGAAGAGTCCATGCCTTGTATTTTTTACAGTGTCATACCCAGAGCCGGGCCACACAGCATGTGCTCAATAAATAATTTTGGTTGGCTGATTAAATCTCTGCCTCATTTATAAGACTCACCTACAATTCTTTACTTATCATCTAGTAGGAGCCTAAGACACCCTTTTCAGCCTACACTCTTGAATACCGAAGGAATGACTGGGCCACTTCTCTAGAATTGTAATTATTCCCAGGGGGAGAAAAAAAATCCTAACATTGCCCCCGGAGTTCCAAGAATATGATTAGCTGTGGGCTCTGCTATGAAGCTCCATTTGCTCCTTTACCTGAGTCCAGTTATACATAAAATTTCTCAATAATATTCAGTTTGCATCTAACAAACTAAAAGAAACAATAAAAATTGGTAGGTAAATCAATAAGCACACAGGAGGACGCAGACAAGATAGGCAATGCCAGACTCTGTAGGCCAAAATAATTTGTACTCAGAGTCTGAGAACTATGCTGGAATGATAAATTAGTTGAGAATGGCAGGTACATTTATTCATTCAAGTAAAAACCACAAAAACCCATCAGTAAAGTTTCCCTTCTTCTGTCACTTGGTATTAGAAAACTACTATATCATGAATATTCATAAAATTCAAGCCAGGGTAGATGTCATAAAATCATTATAGTCACACTTTAGTCCATTAGGAAAATGAGAATATTTTGATCAAAACACGGAGACTCACTCGTCTAAATTAAAAATCTGAAATGTAGGATCTATACTCAGCTGAAGGTATCTGCAGGAGCCTTTTCATTTAGTCTTTACTCACTGAAATTCTAGCTTGGTAGCCTCTGGAAAATAACTTTATGCAGTTCTATTTATTCTCCATTCTGGCTTTCTGGAAGAATTAGGGTATTCTTGTGTCCATATCAGAGATCTTGATTATTGGGGTGTATAAATGAATCCAATATATTACAGTGGCAAGAATATAGAATCTGCAGTCAGACTGACTTGAGTTTGTTTTTTTTTACAGTTGGTCACTTACCACCTGTAAACTCCTGAGCAATCTATTTCACCTTTCTAACCCTTGGTTCCCTCATTTGTAAAACGGGTATAATAACAGTACTTTCCTCGTGGGATTATTCTGAGGGTTAAGTTAGATAATACATATGAAATAATCACCTTATTTAATATTTTATGATATATATACTTATTTATATTTTTTACATTTTAATACCTCTGAAAGCAATATGCTTCTTACAATTGCTGTTGGCCAGGCAGCAGTTGTGATATTGTTGTCACTGCCTATACAAGATGTCAAAGCTTGTAGAATGAGTGTCAGTGGCTTGGAAGAAAATCCCAGGTAACAGTGGAGTATTCCTTTAAGAAATGCTGCAATACCAATGCTCTTGATGGCTCAAAGGACAGTTTGTGGTGGAAAAACACAGACATTCATGATTCTGAGTCAAAAAGAAATTCAGAATTGGGCCCTGAATGTGAGGGAGTTTTAGACCAATTTATTTTGCTTATATTGTCCTTTGATGAATGCACAAGGATGACATATAATAAAAACCTAAGCCTAAAGGAGTACTTTAATAGGCATTAACTAAATGTTTTTAGTGCAAAGAAAGCATTTTTGTTATGATTTACTTGACAGCATTTTTTTCTTTCTTAGTGGTACATAAAATAATGGTACATGTCACCAATGTTTGTGTTTTAGATTCAATGAAATATGGTAGTACATTGCCTAGCACACACTAAGAGCTCAGTAAATGTTAGCTGCTATTACTAATAAATGTTATTTAGCTACACATAATAATACAAAACAACAATAATAATTTTGCTTCTGTTAACTTCAGCTCTGTTTAAAGAGAAACAAACTTTCTGTCCTCTACAAAGACAATACAGAAAAAAACTGAGAAAGGAAAGGAAAACTACAACTAAGTAATTCTCTTAACTCTCTCCTTTCTACTCTTCACATGAATGTTTTTCATGTTTATGAGAAGAAAAGGAAGAGAGGTGGGCAAGAGTGGAACTATGTTCAGGGCATGGAAAGTTGAATTATAAACTCTTTCCCTATAAAAACTGGACTTCTGCAAAAAATTTATGGAAATAGGAGATGTAAGAATAAACTATAAACCCTGTAGTTACTACATGTGGGACACAAATAAACAAGTGGGCTGAGAAATAATAATGTACAAAATGCTTCCTATTCTCTGACTTTCATAATTACCTTTAAAATAGGTATAATAGGGCTTCCCTGGTGGCACAGTGGTTAAGAATCCGCCTGCCAATGCAGGGGACACAGGTTCGAGTGCTGGCCCGGGAAGATCCCACATGCCGCAGAGCAACTAAGCCCACGTGCCACAACTACTGAGCCTGCATTCTAGAGCCTGCGAGCCACAGCTACTGAGCCCTCATGCCCCAACTACTGAAGCCCGCGCGCCTAGAGCCTGAGCTCTGCAACAAGAGAAGCCACGACAATGAGAAGTCTGCGCACTGCAAAGAAGAGTAGCCCCCACTCACCAACTAGAGAAAGCCCATGCACAGCAACAAAGACCCAACACAGACAAAAATAAAAATAAACTAATAAATAAATTTATTTTAAAAATTTTAAAAAATAGGTGTAATGGTGATATCTCCATTTACATAAGAGGAACCTGAGATATGAAGAGTAAATTGGACAAAGCCAAGACCACAACACAGTCTGGTGGGTTTTAAAATTACCCTACATGAATGTGTATTACTGACATGATTATAGGCATGATACAATTATGTAACATTACTTTTTATAAGTGAATGATTTAAAAAGCCCATAATTAGAGGCTGATTTAAGATCATGTGACTACACATATGCCTAAAAAAATGAAAAAAAGAAAACCTACTCAGGCAATTATAAGTTAAACTGCTAGTTTATATCTAGGAGGAGACAGCATCATTAAAAATAGTTATTGCTTGATGTTTTCTATAGGAACAATGTCACAGATGCAAGATATGAAATAATCAATTGTGGCTCAATTTGAAAAACAGCTGTGTTCAAGGAATTCATCATGGCAACTCTATGCTTGACAAAAGCTAGACAGTTTAACTGAAAGAAACATAGGTTTATTACACTAAAACAATGAAACGGTTCTATCTGTTTTTACCCACATGAACTAAGCTGAATATTAAGTTGCATATTCTCAAATTTCTACCTACTTGGAAAATACTAAAAAACTATAGTTTGACGACACTATCTGTAAAATTAGGAATACATTAATTCCATTCTTTGGTCTCCAGAGCTCAAATCTCAGTTTATCTCACTTCTTGAAATGACTGATTCCGTTTTGATTGGCTTAATCTTATCACCCATATCTGACCATTCAGAAAGCCACTACATAGGCAATGAGCTCATGCTTATTAGGTACTATGGAACTGGTTATTATTTTTTAATATACTAAAAATTACCTTGGAAGCTGCCAATTTTTTTTTGGAACATAAAATGGAGAGCTAGAGAGTGAAATAATACACAGAAATTAGAATTCAGGTTACGTTGACTGACAAGCATAAAGACAAATGCAAGAAAGACTGAAGCTTAGAAATACGCAGCTCACTGAAGCTTTAATGTAGAAAGTGGGAAGAAATGATCAGTCCGAACACATGCAGGTGAAAGGCAAAGTATCTAATGGACAAGATCACTTCAGTGATCATTCTCTTTCATTAAAAAAAAAAAAGATAATATGTTTTTCCCCTGACATAGGAGAATGGAAGAAAGTCATTAAATTCTTTTAGATGACAATGGTTAAAAATAGAAAGAGAACTTGCTTTCTATTTCTATTGTATTCTAGGTTAACAAGAAGTTTAGCTGTCTCTGCCAGGCCAATTACGTATTTTAGAGACCAACAAGTAACCACTGAGTGAGGTTATATGTTAAATCCCTCAGCACTAAAGGTTTTCTGTTCGTTTGTTTTTTTAAGTCACCGAGCTAATTAAGAAGGTTTTTCTTAAATGTTAGCTTTTCATTTTTTAAAAAGCAAATTAAGAGACATAGGAGATACTTTTCAATTATGTGGTAGCCTCTCAGTTTTTAAAAAGAGCTAATTAGGAATTCTTCATGCTTAAGCAGATGGGTCTTCAACATGGCAGTTAGTTAAAATAATCTAAACTCACTATGATACCCTATAAGGCACCTGAAAGTAATTTGAAGTTTGTTCATTTACTTTATGGGTTCAGAGACTACTGAGTCTTATTCTGGGCATGTTTTGAGGTCATTATTTTTAGTTTTTCTAGTTGTAGTAAGGCTTCTTTTGGTGGCACATAATGGAAACCAACTCAAGATAGCTTCAGCAAAAAAGAAATTTAGGAGCCCCAAGAAACAAAGGCAAGCTCATGAAAGGGAAAATACTGAAAGCCAGGACTAGAACATTGTCAGGGCTCTCATTTCTATGTAGCTGCCTCACTCCTCGTTTTCTGTTAGCCTTTCTTTCTCTGCACTTCATGGGTCTACACAGTGGGCAGCAGATGGTTACCCTGGAGTTCTGGAGTTTGTATGTTATAGTGCAACTATCAGAAAAGACCAACAATCCCTAGTACCAATTTCAAATTTCCTATGGAGAAACTGATTGGTACAACCTGGGTTGGGTATCCCCTGCCGATCCAATTAGCTGAGGTGGGGGAAGGGAAGGGTGATGGGAGGAGAAGCAGAGGGAGGCACAAGGTACAAATATGGCTTCCAGGAGCCCACACCTGTGTTTGGTAGGTAGGGTGGGACAAATCCTGGAGAAGAGGGACTTGTTGGAAGTTGAGCAGATAACCCAAAAGGTGCCTAATTTACTAAAACATAATGATGCCATCATGAGAGAGATTGAGAGGGTGTGTGCATGTGTGTGCACCTTCCTCAAGCTTTTGTCCGTATCTGAGGGACTATTCATCACTATTTCCTTAGCATCTAATTTGTGTCAGATACTGTGCCAGTCGCTAAGGAAATAATAATGAGCCCAATACTCTATCCAAAGTTCTCAAGGAGTGTACTACAATGAGGTATCACCTCACACTAGTTAGAATGGGCATCATCAGAAAATCTACAAACAACAAATGCTGGAGAGGGTGTGGAGAAAAGGGAACCCTCTTGCACTGTCGGTGGGCATGTAAATTCACAGCCACTATGGAGAACAGTATGGAGGTTCCTTAAAAAACTAAAAATAGAATTACCATATGACACAGCAATCCCACTACTAGGCATATACCCAGAGAAAACTGTAATTCAAAAAGACACATGCACCCCAATATTCATTGCAGCACTATTTACAATAGCCAGGACATGGAAGCAACCTAAATGCCCACTGACAGATGAATGGATAAAGATGTGGTATGTATATACAATGGAATATTACTCAGCCATAAAAAGGAATGAAGTTGAGTCATTTGTAGAGACGTGGATGGATCTAGAGATTGTCATACAGAGTGAAGTAAGTCAGAAAGAGAAAAACAAATATTGTATATTAATGCGTATACATGGAACCTAGAAAAATGGTACAGGTGAACCGTTTTGTGGGGCAGAAATTGAGACACAGATGTACAGAACAAACGTATGGACACCAAGAGGGGAAAGTGGCAGGGGGTGGTGGTGTTGGGATGAATTGGGAGATTGGGATTGACATATATACACTAATATGTATAAAATGGATAACTAATAAGAACCTGCTGTTTAAAAATATAAATAAAATGAAACTCAAAAAAGAAAAAAAAGAAAGTAGGACAGATTCTTATTGAATGTATGCAAATTATTATGTTGGCAAGAAAAATAAAGAGACTCAGCAGGAAAAAGGAAAAAAGGTCTTGAGGAGTGTTCGTAGACAGGTATTTAATAAATAATCAGATGACTATATAATTATCTGAAGAAAAGGTACAGGGTGCTTTGGAAATATGTAACATAAAATGAAGTCTTAGGGGCTTCCCTGGTGGCGCAGTGGTTAAGAATCCGCCTGCCAATGCAGGGGACATCGGTTTGAGTCCCGGTCCAGGAAGATCCCACATGCCGCGGAGCAACTAAGCCCATGCACCACACTACTGAACCTGTGCTCTAGAGCCCACGAGCCACAACAAGTGAGCCTGCATGCCGCAACTACTGAAGCCCACACGCCTAGAGCCTGTGCTCCACAACGAGAGAAGCTACCGCAATGAGAAGCCCGCGCACCACAACAAAGAGTAGCCCCTAGGGGCTCACCACAACTAGAGAAAGCCCACGCTCAGCAACGAAGACCCAACGCAGCCAAAAATAAAAATAAATAAACTAAATAAATTTTTAAAAAATGAGGTCTAACTGAGCTCTGAGGGATAAGAAGGAGGTAACTAGGGGAAGGGAAAGGAGGAAGTGAGTATTCCAGGCAAATCAACATTAGTGCAATGGCCCTTGGGTGGAAGAGTGATTGGTATGAGATGAACTTGGAGGAAGAGGTGGCAGGTCAAATTATACAGAGCCCAGGGGTACTGGTTTAAGTCTTTATTCTAAGAAGAAAGAGGAAAGCAAGAGTGGCTATAGTAAGACTAGTTGGGAAGCAACTAAAGTATCTCAGCCAAAAGATAACTGTAGTTTAGACTGGAGTGGTGTTGGATACGGACAGAAGTGGTAACATGAGATGGTGTTATTGACAGTGATTGTGGGAATGGGTGTGATGAAGCTATCTATGCCTAATAGGTTCTTTTCTGCTTCACACATATTTCTTTGAATGTGTCTCTAGCTACCTGCAAAGCCTATGATTGCTTGGCTTTCTCACTGCTAACCCAAAGCCTTTACTAAAAGAAGGTCAGATAGCTCCTCATTTCTGCCTGGTAGGTCTTTCCTTGCTGGTGCCAGCAGAATGTTCTCATATGTGAAATTATCTTCCTCAAATCTTTAAATTGCTTTTAATATCTTCGCTTCTTGGGGTCCTATTAGACGTGCAACACCTGATACATTCATGTGAATGAACAATACAAGGTAATAGGGGCAGTGGCAACTGTTAAGGAAGCTGCTCTCGTAATCTCCTGCAGCTCTCCAAAGTAGAAGAGGTCCCCTACTTTCAAGGGTATTTGACCTTAAGAGCTAGATGTAACATCAAAGACTAAGACACTAATATTGATTGGTCATTCACAGTTCTATCTCTTTAGTATAATAGTATAATTCAAATATAATTCAAATACTTCTTCCCTTCTGGCTGTCATGCAGCTGGGAGGCAAAAATAAGCCTCAAATCATCTATGGAGGAACAAGCTGCCATGGCTTTGTAATACAGAGAAGACTGCCACATAAACATGAGGTCAAAATTACTGCACCGTTTTCAGTATAGAGGCAAAGAGGAAGTTAATCAGTATTTCAGATCAGAACCAACCAATTAAATACACTAAATTATGTGTATTATGCCACCACGGTAATATAATGAGGAAAATTGTACATTCTTCTGTCACATATTTACCAACACATGTTGGCAGAGAGAGGCAGGTATTTCAAATATTTGAAGCTATCTAATAACTATGGTTTGACATATACTAATTATAGCCTAGCAGTATTCATTTACTAAAACTGTGTAACTTTTACTCTGCTCTGAGGATCTGCCCCGTTGAGCCCTCTGGCAAATGGACATTATGATTACTGTAAAGCCCGAGGGGGAAGGTGAATCTTTTTGGATGACCTCTATAAAGCTGGTTTAGAAGGGCATCTAAAGCTACATCCCATTACGCCAGTTTGAAATTATGTTTCACTAGGCAGAGCAGGCTCCTGGGCACAGTTGACAAAGTATGTATAAAACCTGATTAGCTTTGGTGAGCTAATGACTGCATGTTCAAATAAATGGACTTCTTAGTACACTCACCGGATCAACCAACTCTACAATTTATTATTCTTCCTTGGCATAAATTGAATGCAAAGCCACATTAACATCACATTTGAGGTTATACATACTCACAAGTGAGGAAAACCAAAGAGATTGTTCCCCTAGCCATCATAACCCTGTAGAAGCATAAAGATATATATATTAAAAGTGAACTAAAAAACTTAATTCAAATCTACAGTCAAGAAAAGAATACACCACAATATTCTTTAAGACAAGCTGTGGAGATATACTAAGAGAGTTTTGATTAACCTTTCCTGATGGAGAAAAGACAAAGCATTCATGGGCTCTTTAAAGTCAAAATAAGATGGGACTTCCTTGGTGGTCCAGTGGTAAAGAATTTGCCTTCCAATGCAGGGGACATGGGTTCAATCCCTGGTTGGGGAACTAAGATCCTACATGCCGCGGGGCAACTAAGCTCATGCGCCACAACTTCTGAGCCCAAGCACCTCAACTAGAGAGAAGCCCGTGTGCCACAAACGACAGAGCCCACGTGCCCTGGAACCCGCGGACCACAACTAGAGAGAAGCCCACGCGCCACAACGAAGAGGCTGCGTGCTGCAACGAAAGATCCTGCATGCCACAATGAAGATCCTGCATCCTCAATGAAGATCCTGTGTGCCTCAACTAAGACCCAATGAGCCATAAATAAATAACAATATTTTCTTTAAAAAGTCAAAATAAGACAAAATCAGTAAACCGACCAGCACAATTTCCCAAGCATTAGAAAAATCCCAGCATTACTTTAGATCCAAACTTAAAAACTAGTCTCAATCAAATTCAACCTGATACTCACTTGTTTAAGAAATGCTAAAAATTAGGTCAATTTAGCTTGATAGGGGAATTCCTGACAGAGAGCAGAGTCTGTTCCCATTTCTTTAGTTAACATCACTGAATAAGATGAGTTTATACCTAAATGAATAATTGGAAATTGTGTAAGGGGATAACCAAACAGTAGCTACGTTCTGTCTAAAAGTTCAAAGTCCATTAGACCAAAGAAATAAAAATTTTCAGACATCCAGAAGATTATCGCTAAGTGATGCATTATCCAGGTATTTTAATATGTATCATATTCTATGTGTCACGAGTGCAAAACTCCTTAAATCCTGAGTAAAAAAAAAGCAATCTGTTAGTTTTTAACACATTATTATTTTGTGTTACAGTGGGAATTTTCCAAGTTGATTACAAAATATTTCAGAAAAATCTACAAAGTACTCTCATAATGGACAGTGATTTCAAAGAGATCTTAACAGACATTTTCCTTAAATTACAAGCATGGAAACTAAAACACATCACATCATTTTGGCTGTATATTTGTTTAAAATGTCCAATACTTCTGCCACTAAGGGGAGCAATATACCATGGTGCATAGCATAAAAGAGATTGAACTCCATCCCTTGGGGGGGGGGAAAATTGAATCCTAGAGATTTAGAGGAGCCTTCTTCATCAATTCAAAAATTGCATTGTAGGGCATATTTCTCTGGAGACAGAAGGGACTGGGACAAGAATATAGCAAGCATGTGCAGAGTCTGGATCACATGAACATGCAGCTGGGTGTCTGGTGAAGTGGAGAGAAACTATGGACATACGGTGCTTGAATACTACTAGGAAGCAAGTGTCTTCTGGGAAGGAAGAAAATGAGGCTGCAATCCTCTGTTCACTACATTCACAGCTAATGAAACATGTGGGGGAGGACTGAGGTGACCCTGAGTAGTGCCAGGTGGTCCAGAAAGGCAATGAGGCATCTGCAAAAAATCAGCCCAGGGCAGAAAGATAAACTGGTGGTTTGGCCTCTACAATGAGTCAACTGCTGGGAAAAGGAGAGATGGTGGTAGGTCCATGAGAGAGCACTACTGAAGATGGCATGTCACTGGAACTGTTCTTGACACAGCCCTCTGAAGGCTACTCTTATACCCTGGGGAAAGTGGTGAGTGTACACAGGTGGTACCCTATATAGATGGTCCCTAGTGTTCCTCATCTCCTAATATTCACTCTTGTGCAGTCTCCTCCCACAATGGACCATGTCATGAGAGCCCTGTGAAGAGGTCCACAGAGAAAGGAACTGAAAGCCTCCGGCCCGTGGGCATATGAGTGAACTTGGAAGAGGATCCTCCAGCTTAGTCAGGCTTTTAGAGGACTGCAGTTCTGGGTGACACTGTGACTATCACCTAATGAGAGATAACCAGAAAACCAGCTAAGCTGCTTTGGATTCCTGTCCTCAGAAACTGTGTGATAATAATAAATCTTTGTTGTTTTAAATGGCTAAGTTTTAGGATAATTTCTTATGCGATAACAGCTGCCTAATACAGAGTTGTACTGCTCCAATTTTGGAGGGAATGGTTTAGAAACCATCTTCCTACTTTGAAGAACCACTAGAGCTTGAGCAGGAATCTATACCAGCAGTGGTAGTGACACCAATATCAGAGCTGGAGCTGCAGCACCAGACACATTACCTTGGACAAGACCAACTGTGAATCAACACTGTTAACATTAATTCGCCCTACATGTCAGAGAGAGAGAGAGAGAAACAATTACCACCACAACAAAAATAACCCACCAGATAGGTAAGGTACTTGCACTACAGCAAATGAGTTGCTTCCAGAGTTTCTGAGTTTGCACTTTGCCAGACTTAATAGCACAGAAAATCCATGAAAACTACTATATAGGAAGGCGAATACTAGTATATTAATATCCTTGGCAATGATGACAGCAATAACTTTGTATTAATGGTTCTGTATATGATGTCTATTAAGGAGACATCGCATGTGTTCAAGGAAACTACCTCAGTTCCTTAATTTCTGGCATCACGCTCCATAATGTATCCATCTGGAAATTTGAAAAATATTACCAAACATCTCACTGAATGATATCTTCCAGCACAATGAATTCAGTACACTTCACTTATTTTTCTACTTGGGGATACTGGAAATCACTGATTTGGGGTAAAAAATTGAATCAACATAATAATGACTGTGAAACTGGCAATTTCCTGGAATCTTTTCAAACATTAAAGATGACAAAACTGTAAAGGATATCAAGATGGGCCACTGGACAGAGATGTCAGGAAGTCACTGATTCTTCCCTCACTTCCTTTTCTGATAAAGCAAGAAGCACATGAGACACCAGCAGTCTCTGGGAAGGGCCTCTGTGGAGCAGTCCAACACTAGGCACCAAAACCACAAACAGGCAGCCACAGATGAATGAATAAATGAAGAAACCCTCCTAGAGTGCACGATGGATGCCAGGCATGGTGCTGGGGGCTTTCTTATCTCAGGCAGTCCTCCTTGCAACTCTGAGGTGGATATTATCCCAGTCATACAATTGACAAAATGGAGGCTCCCAAGGCCAAAGAGGTAAAACCCAAATTCAGATCGACCTTCTAAAAATCCAAATGACACAGCTCTATACTATTATTCTTTCCACAAATATTTATTGTGCACCTCTTCTGTGCATACCTCCATCATTGTACTTTTCTTCCTGTAGTGTAATAACTGTCTAATTTCCCAGACTGATTATATTGATAATTCCTTAAATTCAGGAAGCAAGGTCTACTTGCTTTTATATATCCAGTATCTAACACAATGCCTGGTGTACACCTAAACACTCAATAATTTAAATTTGTTACTAGTTAAAAAAAAAAACTAAGTTTTACATTTTTACATGTTATTTCTGCTGCTAGGTAGATAGGCTACCACAACTCAAGGAAAGACTGGTAAAGAAAAGGGGCATCCCCAAAAAGATTATTTTGGCATTGCTTTGTTTGAGGTACTTTTTTTTTAATGCTAAAAATGATTGAAGTAGTTTATATTTCATTCATGCTAATGTTGTGGTAGATTGATACAAAATAAATAAGGAGAACGTGGGTGGGGAAGGAGAAAAGGCATTCTATTATAATAAGAAATGAAAGAGACTTGGCAAAAAAAATTTTTTTTGTGCTGTTAACTGAATTCAGAGGATAATAACCTGATGTAATACCTATGACCCTCTAAAGTGGCATTTTTGCTCAGAGTCTGAATTCAACAGGCTGTAATGCATTCTTTATTCACAAATTACTACGAAGCTGGATCCGGTTCCTAAGACATTGTCCAGACTCCCCGGTCTCCTCTAAGGTTATGGCAGGCTACAGGATAAAGCTATTTTTTAAAAAATCTCTTTTCCCTCTAAGAAAGAAAAAAGGCCAAATTAGTTAAAAGGGGAAAAAATAAAAGGACAAACAAGCTTCTTTCCACTCATTAGTACAGCTGTTATTCTTTAAAGCCCAAATTCTTTCTTTTAAAACATCCATAAATTCTGAAGACCGTAATTCTGAAAGTCATCTGCAGAAACATGGCTAGAAGAGGAATAAAAATGGAAAGACCTGCTCAGATCCCTTAGACATCATTTAATCCCAACTTCTTTATTCTAAGCCTGCGTTAGAGGCCAAATTTGATCTTTCTACAGGTCCAGCTAGCTCCAGAAATCTGGAGAAAGTTCTCTCTTCTCTTATCCAGTCCCCTGCTTTTCATGTTTCTCAATGATCTCTGTAGACCCAGACTTGAAAGCACAGGGACACTTTACCAACCTGAGAACACCTAAGAGACACATCAATTTAAGTCTGGTTTGGGACAAACTTGATAAGAAAGGTCATTTTCTCTGTCACCCTCTCCTGGCTGTAGTCCCAGTGTTACTCAGCGCTCCCATGCCTCTTCTCATCTGTTCTACAACCAGAACTAAGAGTGAACAAAAATTCTTCCTTTAGAATTTAGATAGAATAAATTCCAGACTTAAAGCTGACTCAAATATTGCCATCTCTGGGAAAACTTCCTGAGCAGTCCCTTGCGCTCTTACTTCACAGACTGATTTACATGTCCCCTTTCATACCTTAATTGAACCATATAAATCTCTCTAGTACTGTACTTATAACACTGCAAGAATTTCTGGTTTATTCAGCTCATTTTTATAAGCTTCTTGGGAGTAGGGACAATGTTTTGTTCATCCCTTAATCTTGAGCATTCAGAACAGCTCCTGGAAAGCTAGGATAAGTTAGTGGTTAAGTGCAGACTCTAAAAATAGGCAGAAGGCCTAAAGAGACATTTCTCCAAAGAAAACATACAGATGACCAACAGGCACATGAAAAGATGCTTAGTCTCACTAATCATTAGAGAAATGCAAATCAAAACCAAAATGAGGAATCACCTTACACCAGTCAGAATGGTCATCGTTAAAAAGTCTACAAATAATAAATGCTGGAGAGGGTGTGGAGAAAAAGGTGCCCTCGTACACTGCTGGTGGGAATGTAAAATTGGTGCAGCCTCTATGGAAAATAGTATGGAGGTTCCTTAAAACACTAAACATAGAGCTACCATATGATCCTATAATCCCACTCCTGGGCATATACCTGAAGAAAACTTCAATTCAAAAAGATATATGGGGCTTCCCTGGTGGCACAGTGGTTGAGAGTCCACCTGCTGATGCAGGGGACGCGGGTTTGTGCCCCGGTCTGGGAGGATCCCACATGCCGCAGAGCGGCTAGGCCCGTGAGCCATGGCCGCTGAGCCTGCGTGTCTGTGATCCACAAGGGGAGAGGCCACAACACTGAGAGGCCTGGTTACCGCAAAAAGAAAAAAGATATATGCACTGCTGTGTTCATAGCAGCACTGTTTACAATAGCCAAGACACGGAAGCAACCTAAATGTCCACTGACAGAGGAATGGATAAAGAAGATGTGGTACATATATACAATGGAATATTACTCAGCCATAAAAAAGGATGAAATAATAATGTCATTTGCAGCAACATGGATGGACCTAGAGATTATTGTAATAAGTGAAGTAAGCCAGACAGAGAAAGACAAATATCAAATATCACTTATATGTGGAATCTAAAAAAAATGATACAAATGACCTTATTTATAAAACACAAACAGACTCACAGACATAGAAAACAAACTTATGGTTACCAAAGGGGCAGAGGGGGAGAGATAAATTAGGAGTTTGGGATTAACATATACATACTACTATATATAAAATAGGTAACAACAAGGACCTACTGTATAGCACAGAGAACTCTACTCAATATCCTATAATAACATAAGTTGGAAAAGAGTCTAAAAAATGAAATCAAAACTACAATGAGGGGAGAGAGGGGGAAGATGGTGGAAGAGTAAGATGCGGAGATCACCTTCCTCCCCACAGATACATCAGAAATACATCTACACGTGGAACAACTCCTACAGAACACCCACTGAATGCTGGCAGAAGACCTCAGACCTCCCAAAAGGAGAGGGGATTAAGAGCGCTGCTTAAAGGAGCTCCAGAGACAGGTGTGAGCTGCAGCTAACAGTGCGGACCCAAGAGACGGGCATGAGACGCTAAGGCTGCTGCTGCTGCCACCAAGAAGCCTGTGTGCGAGCACAGGTCACTATCCACACCTCCCTTCCAGGAAGCCTGTACAGCCCGCCACCGCCAGGGTCCTGGGAGCCAGGGACAACTTCCCCGGGAGAACGCACGGAGCGCCTCAGGCTGGTACAATGTCCTACCTCTTCCTCCTTTCCTTCCTTCCTTCCACCCTTTCTTTTCTTTCTCTCTCCCTCCCTCCCTCCCTCTCTCTCTCTCTCTCTCTTTCTTTCTACTTTTTCTCCCTTTTATTCTGAGTCATGTGGATGCATGGCTTGTGGTGCTGCAGCCAGGAGTAAGTTCTGTGCCTCTGAGGTGGGAGAGCCAACTTAAGGACACCGGTCCACAAGAGACCTCGCAGCTCCACGTAGTATCAAACGGCGAAAATCTCCCAGAGATCTCCATCTGAACACCAGCACCCAGCTTCACTCAACGACCAGCAAGCTACAGTGCTGGACACCCTATGCCAAACAATGAGCAAGACAGGAGCACAACCCCACCCATGAGCAGAGAGGCTGCCTACAATCATAATAAGGCCACAGACACCCCAAAACACACCACCAGACATGGACCTGCCCACCAGAAAGAAAAGATCCAGCCTCATCCACCAGAACACAGGCACTAGTCCCCTCCACCAGGAAGCCTACACATCCCAATGAACCAACGTTAGCCACTAGGGACAGACACCAAAAACAACAGGAACTATGAACCTGCAGCCTGCAAAAAGGAGACCCGAAATACAGTAAGATAAGCAAAATGAGAAGACAGAAAAACACACAGAAGATGAAGGAGAAAGATAAAAACCCATCAGAACTAACAAATGAAGAGGAAATAGGCAGTCTACATGGAAAAGAATTCAGAATAATGATAGGAAAGATGATCCAAACTCTTGGAAATAGAATAGACAAAATGCAAGAAACATTTAACAAGGACCTAGAAGAACTAAAGATGAAACAAGCAACGATGAAAAACACAATAAATGAAATTAAAAATACTCTAGAAGGGATCAATAGCAGAATAACTGAGGCAGAATAACGGATAAGTGACCTGGAAGATAAATAGTGGAAATAACTATTGCAGAGCAGACTAAAGAAAAAAGAATGAAAATAACTCAGGACAGTCTCAGAGACCTCTGGGACAACATTAAATACACCAACATTCGAATTATAGGGGTCCCAGAAGAAGAAGAGAAAAAGAAAGGGACTGAGAAAATATCTGAAGAGATTATAGTTGAAAAATTCCCTAATATGGGAAAGGAAATAGTTAATCAAGTCCAGGAAGCACAGAGAGTCCCATACAGGATAAATCCAAGGAAAAACATTTCAAAAATGAAATACAAAGAAAACACATTAAAAGCAGCAATGGAAAAACAACAAATAACACACAAGGGAATCCCCATAAGGTTAACAGCTGATCTTTCAGCAGAAACTCTGCAAGCCAGAAGGGACTGGCAGGACATATTTGAAGTGATGAAGGAGAAAAACCTACAACCAAGATTACTCTACCCAGCAAGGATCTCATTCAGACTTGATGGAGAAATTAAAACCTTTACAGACAAGCAAAAGCTAGAACAGTATGGAGGTTCCTTAAAAAAGTAAAAATAGAACTACCATATGACCCAGCAATCCTGCTACTGGGCATATACCCTGAGAGACCATAATTCAAAAAGAGTCATGTACTACAATGTTCATTGCAGCTCTATCTACAATAGCTAGGACATGGAAGCAACCTAAGTGTCCATTGACAGATGAATGGAAAAAGAAGATGTGGCACATATATACAATGGAATATTACTCAGCCATAAAAAGAAACGAAATTGAGTTATTTGTAGAGGTGGATGGACCTAGAGACTGTCATACAGAGTGACTTGTAAGTCAGAAAGAGACAAACAAATACTGTAGGCTAACACATATATATGGAATCTAAAAAAAAAAATGGTTCTGAAGAACCCAGGGGCGGGACAGGAATAAAGACGCAGACATAGAGAATGGGTTTGAGGACACAGGGATGGGGAAGGGTAATCTGGGACGAAGTGAGAGAGTGGCATGGACATATATACACTACCAAATGTAAAACAGATAGCTAGCGGGAAGCAGCTGCATACCACAGGGAGATCAGCTCAGTGCTTTGTGACCACCTAGAGGGGTGGGATAGGGAGGATGGGAGGGAGACTCAAGAGGGAGGAGATATGGTGATATATGTATATGTATAGCTGATTCATTTTGTTATAAAGCAGAAACTAACACACCATTGTAAAGCAATTATACTCCAATAAAGATGTAAAAAAAAAGGAGTCTAAAATGTAATATATATTTGTATGTATATATGTATAACTGAATCACTTTTCTGTATACTTGAAAGTAACAGCATTGTAAATTAACTATACTTCAATTAAAAAAAAAAAGGGCAGACTCTAGAGGCAGACTGCCTAGAATCCAATCTCAGCTCCTCCTTTATTATGTGAGAGACCCTGGGCAAGTTACTTAACTTCTTTGTGCCTTAGTTTTCTCATTTGTTAAATGTGGATAATTATAATACCAACCTCATAGTGTTGTGAAGATTACAGGAAATAATGTACATACAGCACTTAGAGTAGTGCTTGGCTTATGGTGAACGCTCAAGAGATGTTGGCTAGTATTTTTATTAGGAATATGTACTCAAATTATTGTTAAAATGCTTGGTACTGCCAGAGGTCTACACCCACAGACTGTTGTGGCTAGAAGAGTAGGCACAGATTATACATTCACAATCATCTTCTTTCGTACTACTTTTCATTTTACTGTATCACATTCAACTATATTGTAAATTAAATATTCTGCTGTAAGACTAAAAAAATTATCACTGTATTCTGAATTCCAGAGCGTTGACCTATGAACTTTTGATATGTTGGTACACAGCTCATTCATAAATTGAGAAGCATTTGTTTTCTACTAAAAAATGGTTGATAAGACTATTTGAATGATAGACTGAGGAAAAATTTCCCTCAGAGAAAGATCTGATTTTCATGATTTATTTATGAGCCCCTTTTTTCTTGTGGCCAGTTTAAAATTAACTTAGAATGTAAATTAGAGATATCTGACGACAGGAAAATCCTGGTGATTGCCAAGTATGATAAAAGGTATGACTAACATATTGACTTTGGAATTGCAACACTATCTGCAAATAAAAAAATAGTACTAATCTCTAAGAGTTTTCTGCACTTTAATGATCAATCTGAAAGGTCAGATTCAGAAGTACTAATTAATGCCTTTTAAAAATCACGCCTAGATCATGTATTTTAAGCAGCAAAGTGTCACTCAACTTTTCCCTTCATTGTCCAAAAAATATGAAACAAAAAAGCACTGTTTTGTATAGTTTTTACAGAATAATTGTCAAGGTTACATTTACAAGGTCAAAGGAGCTTTATATCACCATGGACATTCTACCATGTATAGTATTTCCAGTCCTATTCTACCTATAAGCAACAAATGATAGCAAACTTGAGCTACAGGGTGTAAAGGGAATTCCAAGTTAAATAAGTTTGGTTTTGGGTGTTACATATCTTCTTTTAATGAGAAGATATAGGTAACTCACCCTGAGAGCTAACTTGGTTTCATCAGGGCAAGACTTTGAACCTACCTGACAATGTGGTACAGAGAGAAGACAGAATTAGCTTTAAAAAGTGTTGACATCAAGTCATGGGTGACTGATTTATAAGGAATTATTGAGGGCAATTAAATTTTTATTCTATTATTTTTATATATTTCTATTTTTAAAAAAATATTTAATTTATTTATTTAGGCTGTGCCGGGTCTTAGTTGAGGCATGTGGGATCTTCACTGCAGCATGTGGGATCTTTAGTTGTGGCCTGTGGAATTCTTAGGTGTGGCATGCAGATTCCTTAGTTGTGGCATGCAAACTCTTAGTTGTGGCATGCACGCGGGATCTAGTTCCCCGACCAGGGATTGAACCTGGGCCCCCTGCATTGGGAGCACAGAGTCTTACCCACCGGACCACCAGGGAAGTCCCTATATTTCTATTTTTTAAAGTGATGATTATTTCCTAAAAAGTCCCTTGGTGTCCTAGGCAAACAAAGACTAGGTTTAAAACAAGGTTATTAAGATAATAATAAAGGTTTTTTTTTTAAACCTTTAAACATGTACTTGGCTCCTTAAAGTTATAAATCCCTAAAAGAGACAAGTACTCTTTAATAACCCTTTTAATGACTTTTGGAAAATTCAAGCTGAAAACATCTAAGGATGGAATAAGAAACTATAGATTTATTACTATCCACATTCTGCTTTGTAGAGGCAAAAGTGGAAGAATAAAACTAAAAGAAACCCAATGAACATATCACATTTTGTTTCTTAGATTTAATTAAATCAAAGTCAACTCTCATCTTTAAGTTTACATAATAAGAGTCAGTTTCCCAGGGGAAAAAAAACCCCAAAACAGGATACTAAGATAAAAAGAAATCTGCTCTGCCAAGAGTGTTCTAGTTCCAGAAAGTGTTTGGTTTAGTGTTTGGTTGAAAGCATTCTGGTCTCATTTCCCACAATCTTTCAGCCAAGAAAAGAGCTGAAGTTTGTCTTTCAATATGGCCCTCTGTATCTGGACAAGAAAGATTTAATTCTACTTTAGTACTTTAAAGAGATGAGTACAAAGATGTCAGCCTGATGATCTAAAGGGTAGGTGATTCTGGAATTCCTTAATATTGAGTTCCTAAATATTTAAATTAAATTAACCATTTTTTTGCTCTACTCTTATTGGCAGATGGGAATAATTAGCATAGTTCTTTATGTTTCCCTGTTATCTTTCTTTCTGACTGAACAAATCTAGATAACTTCAATATTTTTTTTCTTGAAGACTGGGAATGTAAGACAGATACTGTTACCCTTTGAACTATATCTAATTTACCTTCAGGTTATTGATACTTATTCCATATTAAAATGTGATAATCTTGTTGGTTATGCAATAAGCATGCGAACCCCCAAAACTAATAGAAAAGATCATGCTACAGATTGGAATTCCATTAGATGATACTGTTTCAGTTTCCTTGTTGCGTATTCTGGAGTTGGTTTCTTCCCTCTTGTATAAATTAATTTTTGCTTTTCTTTGACATAATGACAGCTCCTTTTTCTCCTCCCCCCAAATTAAAATTAATCATAATCTTTCAAAGAGTTCTGTATTACCTTTCATTTTTTGACTGACATCCTGCTTGCTGTAGTCCTCAAGAAATCAATGAATATATTAACTGAAATTAGACTTGGCACCTGTCTCCAAGGAACTCAGCTAAATAGTTCTTGGGAGACTTAGATGGAATTTTAATAACTTCAAAAGGGATTTTTTTAAAAAACTGTGCATTCTTTTTTTGACATTAAGCCATTACGATTTATTAAAATGCATGTATATGTGGCTCTTATATGCATGTGAAAATTTAAGTATTTAATTAAATAGTTCATAATTTTATTCCAAGTCATTATAACTCCTTTTCCCAACAGCCTTAAACACAAAGGTGTTTCACCATTATTGACTTATCTTTTCTTGTAAAACTGTGCATTCTTAAGTCACTCTTTCAAACCCATTCTTTTTGAGTTCCCAAATAAAGACATAAGGGTAGAATAAAACAAATATGACCAGAGATAAGAGCATTAGAACACTCTAAAAAAATCTAACAAGTTAATGATTGTTATGAAAAGAAACTAAACGGCTAGTTTAGGTAGTATCTTATCAACACAAAAGAACAGTGTATTTCTTCTCAGCCACAACACTCAACTTGAAGGGCAAAGGAACTGGAAAAACATGGTGCTGAAGAAGGGAGACTATAAATATTCAAGACTTTTTGTTTGTTTGTTTCTAAATTTCAGAACGTTTTGTTTTTCTTTAGAGCTCTAAATAAGTCAGGTACAGAAACCTCATCTCAGACTAAAATAACAATCAGATGATGAATAGAAAAGAGTTTAGTCTGAAAGAGTGAGTTGGAATCCTGGTTGTACCATTTAATAGCTCTGCAACTTTTATCTTTTCGAATTTCAGTTTCTACCTCTGTAACACCGGTATAATACCGCCAAACCCAATAGGGTTGGCAAGAACTAAAATAAAGAAGGCATGTAATATCTGTACAATGCCTGCTCATAGTAGGCATTTGATAAATTTTCATGGACTTTTTCCCCTTCCCTAACCACTGTGGAAATTAAAATTGACAGATAAATAGTGTTCTCTTCACTCTCAAAGCTATTGTGGTGAGAAAAAGATAGAAATAACCAAATGGAGCTATAAGTCTCGATCTAAAATCTTAAAGTAGATAAGTAAGCAGTGAAATAAAACTGGTAAGAGATAAATAGAAAGAATAATGGAACTATAAAACCCATATGAAAGCTAAGATACTGTTAATCATTCCTATTTTCCTCTTGGCTGTGATGATATTATATTTCATATTCAGTGAGGGGATAAATTACCCAAACTTCGAAAAGTAAAATTAAAAGTGTTTCACAAAAACAAAAACTGCTTCTATTTTCTAGACGTTTTATCAGAAAAATATTTCAAAATGAAAGTAAGGCCTTTCAGTCATTCATCTGAGATGACCTGTTTACGTGTCTACTACATGCCAACTGTCATACTAAAGGGCAGAGGGTATACAAAAGAAGGTGAAAGAATCTGTTAAAGGCATAGTACATGCCAAGTGTTTCAGGCATGCACCACTGTGTTAGTTCACTAGGGATGCCATAATAAAACACTACCAACTGGGTGACAAATAGCAGAAATTAATTTTTTCACAGTCCTGGAGGCTGGAAGTCCAAGAACAAGGTGTAGGCAGTGTCGGTTTCCTCTGAGGCCTCTCTCCTTGGCTTGCAGTTGGCTGCCCTCTTGCTGTCTCTTCACATGGTTGTCCCTCTGTGTACGTACACCCCTGGTGTCTGTGTCTCTTTGTGTGTCCAAATTTCCTCTCCTTATAAGGCTACCAGTAAGACTGGATTAGGGCTCACCCAAATAGCCTCATTTTAACTTAATCACATCTTTAAAGGCCCTATCTCCAGACTGGGGGTTGAGATTCAACATAGCAATTCTGGGGGAAGACACAATTCAGCCTATAAGAAACATCATCTCACTTAATCATCACCATGTTGTATAAATGAGGATATAAGCTTTGAGAGAATAAATAACTCATCGAATGTCTGATAGCCAGTAAGTGGTAGAAGGAAAATTTTAACCAAGGTCTCGTTATGAGTACACCAAAGCCTTTGCTCTTTCTGCTATTCACACCTCCTCAAAGAATTACACATCAACTTGGGAAGACATAGTACTGACTGATGAAACTTTAAATATGGGGCTTACTGATAAGGAGGCACTTATTCACTGAACTTGTGTATTATATGGAAAGAAGGGACTCAGGATTAATAAACATTTATGTAATAAATAGAATATTTATTACATTTTAGGCTGGGTTCTTTCACAAGAGTCTATTGGTTCCCTTACAGGAGGAATTGCTGATTGTCAAACAGAACAGTCTTGGTATGTCTTGGCCCAAAGCCTACAGATGATCCAAGTCAATGTCAAATACAACAGTGTTTTCTAGAATAAATATCTTAGATATACTCTTTTAGATCTCTTTTCTTCTACATTTGGGTGTAGGTTATGTGCAGGTATACATGTATGGAATCCCTAATCTGCTTTATAACATTCTACATTTATCATTTGAAGTTTGTTAAAAGTACCATTCTAGCTTGTGCTTTATTCTTTAACTACATTTGATGGATGTATACTATATGTTAAATTGTAATTACATAATAAGTTAAATAATTTACACTCCTAGATTATGTTATAAGGCTTCCAAAGAAGAACATTACAGGTATGCATACTAAAGCATATGTCTAGAATCCTGGTACATACCAACTCTTAAACAAAAACTGTTGGACCCCTCAAAGCCGGAAGTGAAACTCCCATGTGAAAGATGTCCTCCTTAAACTACCAGGAAAGAAACAAAGAGAGGCAACTGTGGAGGAGTAACTAAAATATATGGGGGACTAAAGGAAGATAAGAATTATTTTAACAAGATCTGTTTGTACAAATTACTCTCGACTTTGACTCCCCTTTTCTGGTGATAAGAATGCAAACTTCACAAAGCTAAGTTGCCTCTCTTTGTTCAACTTAGTATATAAACAATTAGGCCTAACCACTCCTTTGCGTCTTCATTTTCCTATGGGGGTTCTCATGTATGTGTAAAAATCTGTATACTTTTCTCTTGTTAATCTGTCTTATGTCAATTTAAGACGCAGGCCCAGGTGGAGACCCTAGGAGGGTAGAGGTAAAGTTTTGTGTCCCCTGCACTATATATATAATAAATATATAGTACTTACCATGTATTATAAGGGCTACAAGAGCCTCCTGAAGGAGGCTGAATTGTGGAAAACCATTATTTTGAGGTAAGTTCCTTGAATATTAATTATACCATTTCCAAAAAAAACAGTACAAAAGCACATTCCAAAGTTAGATCTGATTTTTAGTATGATTTATTCTTCTGCTTCTCTCCTAGAGAATGAATATTAAACAGTGTTCTTATCAGTAAAGGGAATTCAGTTGTGATTTTTCAAACTGTCTCAACTGAGGGAAGTGGGTGGAAGAGGTGGGAGTAATATATTAGAATCTCCAGGGAAAAATGGGAGAGCAGATAGAGAAGTAATATTCAGAGTTTAAAAACAAAGCAGTGCTTTTCTCCAATACTTTTATGTGTTTTTAGTCATAGGATTTAATGTTTTGAAATTTCAAGTAACATTAAGGCAGGGCATATGTTAACCAAAAACAGAGGTTGAGGAACACCAGCATAAGGGAATTTTTAATAATCAGAAGAAATCAGAGACTTCATTTTTTTGTCTCCAGACTAAAGTGCATATAGAAGGCATTTAATGAACGTTTTGAACTGAACAGACTCAGTAGCCAATTAACCCTAATTACTTACTTAATTCAACAAGTACACGCATAGAAAAAGGTAATGCTCTCACAGAGCTGTGTCCAGGAACTGAACACCATGATGGTCTAAACTTTAAGTGGAAAAGTAAATCCCCAAACCCAGTATGACACCTTTGTAACTCTGAGCACATATATTTTTATTTCTGACACTTTGTGTTTCCAGCTGTTACTACCTTTGTAAACTTTCATAGAAAGAGCTCCTTATTATCCCCCTCTCCTTACCCCTTTGGTGCCTTCTACACAATAAACATACATGCTCAGGTTGAGAACTGCTCTGACCCCTGAACTTCTTTTTCCTCAAGCTGAGTATCCAAAGACAACTAAGATTTTCAATTTGACTTTTTTGGCTTTCAGTCCCAGAACAAACTTATTGTAAGACATATTATTTCCTACCTGCTGTCTGGCTGTAGATCACTGATAAGGCTCAAACTAATCAGTTCTCATGGTTGGAGGCAGATTGAAAGAATACTTATAGTACAGGCCCCTCCCAACCCAGCAGCTCTACGTGCATACATGATGGACAGTGCCCTGAAGTCCAAGGAATACCTACTTCCAGCTTGAGAACATCGTGCTGAAGTTTACGCTGAAATTCAAGGAAGTTTTTGATTGTCAGCTTCCCCTTGAGATCAGCTCCAAAAAAGTAGGTTGTGAGGGCTGAACACAAGCCAGACTTGAGGGTGTTACCAGTTGTAGAACGATCTCTGTGACGCATTCCCATGCTGGTTTGGGAGCGAATGATGCTCTGAACCTAATGGAGAAGCAAATCCCCGTCCAGAAAAACATTACAAGGTGGAAAATATGGAAAAGTAAGAATAGTAACTGACTATCGACTGCTTACTGTTTGCCTACACTGTGCTACAAAGCTCTCTTTTAATGCTCACAACAGTCCTATGAGATAAGCCCCATGATCATTCTCATTTTACAGATGAGGAATTTGAGGTACACTGCTAAATAACTTGCTTGAGGTCAAGTAGCTAGCAAATAATTGAACTGGTATTCTAACACACATGCTTGACACCTTTATAATTGGGATGCCTTTTAAAATCTCTCTTTAGAAAAAAGCATGCATTTGTTTTAGGCTCAAAACCTCACACACAACATTAAAATAATCATCAACCTCACAGTAATACCTTCCGTATCTAAGGAGACTTTTAAAAATTTCACACTTCTCACTACTGACTCTCCAGTTGTGATGAGAGGCGGTATAGCTATAGGCAAATACTTGATATCACACAGATATGGAGATAACACATTTATTAGAATGATAATGTGAAACATAAAGTTGGTATGAAGTAATTCTCCAAGAGAAGATGGGGAATTAGTTTAATCTTTGAGAAGTTTTAAATGAGCTTTTGAAAACAAACAACCCAATCAAAAATGGGCAGAAGACCTAAACAGACATTTCTCCAAAGAAGATATACAGATTGCCAACAAACACATGAAAGGATGCTCAATATCACTAATCATTAGAGAAATGCAAATCAAAACTACAATGAGGTATCACCTCACACCAGTCAGAATGGCCATCATCAAAAAAATGTACAAACAATAAATGCTGGAGAGGGTGTGGAGAAAAGGGAACCCTCTTGCACTGTTGGTGGAAATGTAAATTGATACAGCCACTATGGAGAACAGTACAGAGGTTCCTTAAAAAACTAAAAATAGAACTACCATACGACCCAGCAATCCCACTACTGGGCATATACCCTGAGAAACCATAATTCAAAAAGAGTCATGTACCACAATGTTCATTGCAGCTCTATTTACAATAGCCAGGACATGGAAGCAACCTAAGTATCCATTGACAGATGAATGGATAAAGAAGATGTGGCACATATATACAATGGAATATTACTCAGCCATAAAAAGAAACGAAATTGAGTTATTTGTAGTGAGGTGGATGGAACTAGAGTCTGTCATACAGAGTGAAGTGTAAGTCAGAAAGAGACAAACAAATACTGTATGCTAATACATATATATGGAATCTAAAAAAAAAAAAAAAGGTTCTGAAGAACCTAGAGGCGGGACAGGAATAAAGACGCAGACATAGAGAATGGATCTGAGGACACGGGGAGGGGGAAGGGTAAGCTGGGACGAAGTGAGAGAGTGGCATGGACATATATACACTACGAAATGTAAAACAGCTAGTAGGAAGCGGCCGCATACCATAGGGAGATCAGCTCAGTGATTTGTGACCACCTAGAGGGGTGGGATAGGGAGGGTAGGAGGGAGACTCAAGAGGGAGGAGACATGGTGATATATGTATATGTATAGCTGATTCACTTTGTTATAAAGCAGAAACTAACACACCATTGTAAAGCAATTATACTCCAATAAAGATGTTTAAAAAAATACAAAAAAATAAATGAGCTTTTGAGAAAGAATAATTTGGGGGACTAGCAACCATGGCTTAACTATATAAAATGAGCTTTTTGAGGCAAGTCTATGATTGATATAGCATTTTTTTCACAAGTTCCTGCAATCTTTTCTACCTCTTCACAAGCTAAAATAACAACTATTCAGAATAATTAAAATTGTGATATGTAAGGACAGATAATAGAGGCATATTATATAAATAAATAATATATATAGCCTTGTAGATAATGATTTTTAAATTGCCAAATTAGAAAAGCATAATACTTAAAAACTTAAGATTTGTAACAATGGATTTCCATGGTTAAATGTCTTTTATTTGTTTTATTTATTATCTATGACCATAAAAAGACTTATTTAACACAATTTAAAAGTCTCTGGCTCTAAAAGGTAAAAGTAGTATAATGGAAAGACACAAGATGGGGAATCAGGACACATGGGGTCTAATTCTGTTGCTCTGCAGTGAAAGCACAATTTATGCAGTTCATTTAACTTCTCTGGGCCTTAGTTTTCTCATTGGAAAAGTTCACGGTTAGAGATCATTGTCCCTAATCTCCTTATAACTCTAGGTTAATATCATAAATGCTTCTGATTATGATTTTTTTCTGGGTTCATGTTTTATCATGTAAATAAGATTTCTTGACATTTGTTTTCATGCCCACGGAGACTTGAAAGATAGGTATACAATGGACTTTAAAATAATTTAAGTTGAAGTTTTTTAGACATTAAATTGAAATACAGGATAATCAGTACACTGCTGCTTCTATTTGAAGGCAATACACAATTCATTTTCTTTGCCTGGGTGTGAGAACTGAAGAATTTTCCAATAGCAGTGAACCAGTATTGAGCATCAACGTCAAGACCTGTCATGATTTAAATTTTGTCTGTGCTATAATATTGCAGCTCATACCCTTCCTATGGTGGAAATGTGTATGTTAGCTTCAAAAGTGTGGTGCTGAAGAGTGTATGTGGAAATTTCATTCCCTTTCTTCTGTCTCACAACTCATACTTTCATACTAAAAAAACATTTCTGTCACAGCCTCGGGTGAATGTAGCCCAAACAGTTATGAGATTTCTTAAAAAATATATTTTGCTAGGTTAGTTCTGTTTTATGATCTGCTATGAAATGGGTTAAAGAAAAGGATCTGGGGGCTTCCCTGGTGGCACAATGGTTCAGAATTTGCCTGCCAGTGCTGGGGACATGGGTTCAAGCCCTGGTCCAGGAAGATCCCACCTGCCGTGGAGCAACTAAGCCCGTGCGCCACAACTACTGAGCCTGCGCTCTCGAGCCCGTGAGCCACAACTACTGAGCCCACATGCCACAACTACTGAAGCCCGTGAGCCTAGAGCCTGTGCTCTGCAACAAGAGAAGCCACCGCAATGAGAAGCCCGCGCACCGCAAATGAAGAGTAGCCTCTGCTCACCGCAACTACAGAAAGCCCACGTGCAGCAATGAAGACCCAGTTCAGCCAAAAATAAATAAATAAATAAATTTATAAAAAAAGAAAAGAAAGGTCAGAGAAAACTTACACTATTTACAGTCGTGTAACGTTTTTTAGTAATTTATGTTTATGCATGATCAAAGTAATTTTTGAAAAAGATGAATAAAAGAGTAATATTAGGTATTAGCTTGCTTCACACCACATTGACTTTGAAGATACAGAATGATGAAACGTGTGTGTCCTCATACTGGTTCTGTTTAACTTTTTTTGTAACCTTGACAGATTTACCGTCAAGAAAATACCTATTTAGCTGGAAATCAAAGTTTGAATGTTTTAAAGCTTAGTGCACTTTCAACTTAAAGAATTATTATATTGCCCAAAAATGTAGAACGTAGAACGATGAAGCAGAGAAACTTCTAATGAGAGCTATTCACTCCTAAACCACCTTATAATTATTTTTGTTTCTCTAAGGAGTTTTTACATCAAAATTCCTTGTGATCAATATTACAAGTTCCATCCGTTTAACAAGGCCAGTTATCAAGGGATCATATTAGATGAAATTAATACTCCCTTCTCTGTCAAGTGAGCAGAATGGTGGAGTGACTGCTCCAAGTCATTCAGCATTTCAACAGCAATGCCAAAAATGTTGGTGAGAATGTGGAGAAAAGGGAATCCTCAGGCACTAGTGGGAATGTAAACTGGCGTAGCCAGTATGGAAAACAGCATGAAGATTCCTCAAAACATTAAGACTAGAACTACCATATGATCCAGCAATTCCACTTCTGAGTATTTATCCAAAGGAAACCAATCACTATGTTGAAGAGATATCTTCAGCCCCCCCCAACATATTCATTGCAGCATTATTTACAATAGCCAGGACATGGAAACAACCTAAGTGTCCACTGGCAGATGAATGGATAAAGAAAATACACACACACACACACACACACACACACACACACACACACAGAGGAATGTTATTCAGACATAAAAAAGGAAGTAAATCCTGCCATTTGTGATTAACATGGATGAACGTTGAGGGCATTATGCTGGATGAAATAAGTCAGAGAGAGAAAGGCAAATACTATACGATCTCACTTATATGTGGAATCCAAAAAAAAGCTGAAAAATTTACCGTCAAGAAAATACCTATTTAGCTGGAATTCAAAGTTTGAATGTTTTAAAGCTTAGTGCACTTTCAACTTAAAGAATTATTATATTGCCCAAAAATGTAGAACGTAGAACGATGAAGCAGAGAAACTTCTAATGAGAGCTATTCACTCCTAAACCACCTTATAATTATTTTTGTTTCTCTAAGGAGTTTTTACATCAAAATTCCTTGTGATCAATATTACAAGTTCCATCCGTTTAACAAGGCCAGTTATCAAGGGATCATATTAGATGAAATTAATACTCCCTTCTCTGTCAAGTGAGCAGAATGGTGGAGTGACTGCTCCAAGTCATTCAGCATTTCAACAGCAATGCCAAAAATGTTGGTGAGAATGTGGAGAAAAGGGAATCCTCAGGCACTAGTGGGAATGTAAACTGGCGTAGCCAGTATGGAAAACAGCATGAAGATTCCTCAAAACATTAAGACTAGAACTACCATATGATCCAGCAATTCCACTTCTGAGTATTTATCCAAAGGAAACCAATCACTATGTTGAAGAGATATCTTCAGCCCCCCCCAACATATTCATTGCAGCATTATTTACAATAGCCAGGACATGGAAACAACCTAAGTGTCCACTGGCAGATGAATGGATAAAGAAAATACACACACACACACACACACACACACACACACACACACACAGAGGAATGTTATTCAGACATAAAAAAGGAAGTAAATCCTGCCATTTGTGATTAACATGGATGAACGTTGAGGGCATTATGCTGGATGAAATAAGTCAGAGAGAGAAAGGCAAATACTATACGATCTCACTTATATGTGGAATCCAAAAAAAAGCTGACCTCACAGACACAGAGAACAGATTGTTGGTTGCCAGAAGCAGGGGATGGAGGGTGGGCAAAATGAGTGAAGGTGGTCTAAACTTCCACTTATAAGATAAATAAGCCTTGGAGATATAAGCATGGAGACTATAGTCAACAAAACTAAACTGTATATTTGAAAGCTGCTAAGAGAGGAGATCTTAAAAGTTCTCATCACAAGAAAAAAAACTATGTGTGGTGATGAATATTAACTAAATTTATTGTGGTAATCATTTCAAAGTATATACATAGGTCAAATTATTATGTCATACACCTAAAACAATGTTATAGGTTAACTATATCTCAATAAAAATAAAATAGTTGTGTAAAATAAAATTAAAAATACCAAAATAAGTTCTATTTATAATCATTTGAGGCCACCTGGTAACACCAGTGAAGTGCAGAATTATGAAAAGTGAAGGTATTAGATGGACATAGCTTGCAAATTTGAATAAATATCTGTAGGTATTTTGAAATATTTGTCTCTGTGCATTTCTTATTTAAAGATACACTATTCCTGATACTTTCTCCCACTTCCTTTTTGCCTCTTTACTCATTGTGAATACAAAAATATTATCTCCCACATATATATTTTCTGTTTTGAAACCACTTCTACCAAACATAATAATTATACCTGGAGAGATACCATGGCCCTCCAAGAACAGAAGTTTGATGGAAATGTAATCTCTTCCTAGGATAGAAGAAACTATATACTTTTATGGCTGGAACCTGCTATAGTAAAAGGCATCGTACCATTTTTCCTTCTCTTACAGAAATCCTTTCAGAACATATGTCATTCTTCCTTGTATTCTGGAACTGCCTGGCACAAAGGAGCTATTTAATAAATGTTGATTGAATATATGATTGAATAACCGTAACTTAGCCTCTCAGCATTTAGAGTCTAATTCATGTTGGGGAATCAGAGCAATGTTGACCTTAATAATATACTCAAATAATTCCTTACATTTAGAGTAAAAACAAACAAAAAAACCTCACCTATTAAAAGTGGAGATAATTCTGAAAAATGATACATTTGGTACTTCAAAAATTGGATAGCATCAGAATATACTGACCAAGGCCACAGTAACTCCAAGGCACATGAAAATGTGTTCAATATTAATGTATTCAAAGGAAATTTCCAGGAAAACTTGCCTGTTCAAACTCCTCCATGTCTACTTCTCCATCTCCATTCAAGTCAAACATCTTGAAGGCAATTTCAAAATTTCTCTGAGGAGCTGCAAGTTAGGAAGGAAGGAAGGGCAGGAGGGAAGGAGGAAGAAAAAAGAAAATTATTTAGAAGGTATTGACCAAAAACAATCACTCCTTTAAGAAAAAAAGATAGTTAAACATTAAAATGTGATATCAAGTCACAGAATGCCACCATATGTATCTTAATCAACCTTTTAGCAATAGTCCTTAAAACCAAAAGAGAATTTTACCATGGCCAGTAAAGACAGCACCTGTCTATCTTTGTGTTTCAACACTCTCCTTTTAAATACTTCAGCTTTGCTTTCTTAGAAACCATCCTCTTAACTGAATAATATTAACGTTGTTCTGTTACTTAAATATAGTGTTATTTATCTGGGCATGAAAGTCTATTTGGGGTGAGATATACTGCTGCAAAGTAAGAAGCTAAAACTCTAAGTCTTTGTCTTGCCTTTTTAAAACAAGCTAGCTTTCTACTTTGTTTTTTCTAGTCTCTCCACTGTAAGTACAATCAGGAGTTCCGTGGATATCATTCTGCCAAGAGGTTATTATCTACACTGCTCTACTCAAAGTCACAATAGCTCTGTGGTAAGGCAGAAAAGCACACTGTCAGCTACCCAGCCCCCTATTTTAACCATGTCAGCTGGGTACACAAATTACTAAGCAAAGTACACTTAAATGTTTAAAAAACAAAATGAAAAGTGCAAAGCTTGAGAAGACAGTATATTTTTTTTCCCTTAAGTGAATGATGAAAGTGTTTCAAGACTTCTTTAATGTTCCTAGGTTAATCAAAATAAAATTAATATATTTGTGCATTAGGATAAAATATAAAGAGAACAGCCCTCCTTCCTTACCAATGCTAAACGTTCTAGTAAAGAAAATAGCGACTTCCCTGGCAATCCAGTGGTTAGGACTCGGCACTGTCACTGCAGGGGCCTGGGTTCGATCCCTGGTTGGGGAACTAAGATGCCATAGGCCACATCGCGTGGCCGAAAAAAAAGAAAACTAAGTCGTTTACCTCCTTCCTTTGGTGCTTCAAATTTATATAGCTATAGAGAATAAACCAAAATAAAATTTCCTATATATCCTGATACTACTGAATTAAATTTTCAGTTAATATCACTTTTAGTAAAAAAAAATAATAACAATTAAAGATTATATGTAGACAAAAGAGTAAAAAAGGGCTTAGTGTATTATGCATTGTTGTAGAGAGTCCATATTCCCATCATGCTCATGAATTTGTCAGTAGCAACACTTCCTAGGCTTAAATTCCATTTTCAGCTAGCTAGCCAACTAAGTGGGTAAGTTGCTGGTTTTTAGTTGCCTGGGTGAATCATGTGCTTGTCAGTTTCCAATTGCCTGTTTCACTTGATAATGGCTTCCAACAGGTTTGCTCTAGGCCACCAGCATGATTGCTGAGAAGGATGCAGTGGGGGGGATTAGATTTTTGTATATTTATTGTCACTTCTTAAATTATTCCTACCTGTCTGGATGCTACCTTTTACTGAAGAGTTACCAAGCATTGGGCTGGATAATTCTAAGCTGTTATCTGATTTTGTATTCTCAATCCTGAAAATTTTATTTCTTTCTTAATTTTTTCAACAGAGTAGGAAATTGGGGCTCAAAGTCACTAAATGACTAGGTCAAAATCACACAGCTAATAGGCAGCGGAACTGGTAAGTGAACCTTGGTCAACACTGACTCCAAAGCCCATAATTTTTTCATTATGTTCCACAGCCTCCAATATGAAGACAATGGTACTTAAAATAATAAACCAATACTCTTTATTCTGGTATGTTTGGACTTAGAAACAAAACAACCAAACACGACTCACTGGTTATGTCAGTCTCTGCAATAGCTCAGAGTTTCAAGTGGTCCATCTAAAGGATTTACCTGATATCAAAGAAACATTGCATGTGAGGAGCTCAGCAGTTTAAGCTTGGTTGCACTCACAGGCATAGACAACATCAGATTCTCTGATAGACTTGTCACATAGTTTTTAAAATTCTAAATATGAATTTCTTTAAACAGGAGTGCCTCCCTGTTCTCCCCTATTGTCTCAAACTTGGCCCACTGCACTCACATACATTATTTGTCTAATCCTTACAGATTCTTGAAATTGTAACAACTGTAGACAATATGAGGTCACTGAAAGTTTTAAGTGGAGGAGTGCCACAATCACACAGGCATTCAGAAAGAACTTCTCTGGCTACAGTGTGAAGGATGAGTTGGAAAACAAGAAGCAGCCTCAGAGAAGATCATAAAAGCTCTTGTAAATGTTGCAAATGTGAACTGAGGTGATGGCAGTGGTCATGGACAGAAGGAAATGTATCTGAAATAACTTAAAGCAGAAAGTATATAACTTAATGATTAATTAGCTGTGATGAGTTAAGAGTAAAAAAGGCAGACAGCATAACTGGCTTAGGCTACCAGGTAGCCTGCATATCACTAATCAAGAGATAAAAAGAATGGAAAAGGTTTGAGGAAAAAAAATGAATTCAGATAGGACCTGCTGAATTCAAGGAGTCCATAGTATATTCAGATGAAAATGTTCAGGAGATAGGTGGAAATATGGGTCTAAAGCTTAGAAGAGAGAGGTTAAAGCTGGGAATCATTAACATAAATATGTTAGCCGCAAAGACCTGAAATGACATTGTCCATGGAGAACTGAAGGTTGAGCAGAAAGGTAAAGAAAGGGTAGAATGAGTTGGAAACCAATATTTAAGGTGAAAGGAAAGAGAAAGGAAGCAGTGACAGAGGAGGCGGTATCACAACATCAAAGGAAATGTGGTCCAAATGAATAGAAATAGGGAAAGATCTGGCCAGAAGCAGTCAAAGTGCTGCTACTCCTGAATTAAAGCAGCACTCTCATTCCCTATCTCCACTGATTACAGAGGGGACACAGAGTTCTTAAAATTTTAGCTTTATCATGATCTGTCACTCCTGCTGTCCTGTGAGTTCTGTGATGGCATATGCCCAGTCATTTATATGACTGAATGAGTTATTATGGCAAATCATACTTACATGTTCTCCTACAACTAAGGTTAAATTCACTTTACCAAACAAAGCACATCCTATATTGCTTGAGGTTTCTTTATCTTTTTATCCTGGCTTACTCCCAAACAGAGTATCTGCTTTATGTGGAGCGACTCAGAGTGTTCATTAAAGAATATGTGCTGACACTCTCAGGCTGAGCTCCTGTGCCCTGGTCACTGATATGGCAAGTCAGGGCAGCAGCCGTGCACACTCTCACTTAGGCCTGAGCAGTCTATCAGGCAAGGTCCTTCAAGGAGTAGTTCTCTCAGTCTATTCAATCTTCATCTGCTGATCACGTCCAAGCACTTAAGTAAAAAACCAGCTTGCTTTAAGTGAAACATGCTACACAGGAATATGCTGCTAGGCAATTTTCTCATACTCTCCTGTCTCCCTTTAAATGTAGGCTTTGGAGTAATTTTTAAATCTAGCTGCTCTGGAAAGCTAAAGGTGTCTTGAGTTTACATTAATTCACAACCTATTTCCATAGAAAGGTATATAGAGAGGAATTCTTTTGAATTCCAGGCTGCTTGTAGAGTGACAGTGAAGCTCTGCTCTGCCCGCTCCTTGTGTTAATGGCTTAATCTACTTTCTGCGCATCAATTTCTAAAACAATTATACATTGGAACTGATCAAAACAATGGAATTCTATACAAAGTTCATCACTATACATCCTTTACTCATAATTCCATGATAGTCTTTGCTATAAGTAAATGGATATACATTAGATCTGTTCTAGTTAAGAATAAAACATTTTTACATTATTCTATCATTGACAATAATGACAACAGCAATAACAACTCTTGACTTGCTCAAAGCACAGTAGATTTTTCTATGTTGTTTTAGTAATAAGAAAAAAAAACGTTTTTCTATGTGTGGTAAGTCAAATAATCAGATAGCAACAACACTACCTGTCTCAAGATTTTCATGACTTTCACTTATTTTTCTTTAATAGAAATGCAAATGACTTGAGGTCTAATTCTGGCTTTTCCACAACATAATGAGTCATTATGCCTTAAATTCTCTTTTGGTAGTACTGACGGAATGAACAACAACAAAAAAAAGTTTCTTCTTTTCTTTTTTTTTTTAATAAATAAATTTATTTATTTATTTATTTTTGGCTGTGTTGGGTCTTCGTTTCTGTGCTAGGGCTTTCTCTAGTTGCGGCAAGCAGGGGCCACTCTTCATCGCGGTGCGCGGGCCTCTCACTATCACGGCCTCTCGTTTCGGAGCACAGGCTCCAGACACGCAGGCTCAGTAGTTGTGGCTCATGGGTCCAGTTACTCCGCGGCATGTGGGATCTTCCCAGACCAGGGTTCGAACCCATGTCCCCTGCATTGGCAGGCAGATTCTCAACCACTGCACCATCAGGGAAGCCCAGTTTCTTATTTTCTGTTGGTTTGATTCTCCTACCACAAAATTCCCAGCTCTACCATTCCTGTTTTAAAATGATGCCTAGGACAAATGAGGTAATTAATATGCAATATCAGAGAACTCTGAGTTAGAAAAAAATTTCATATAATATGACACACTTCTCTTTAATGATGAACCTGCCTACTGAATTTATAAGGATGATCACACAGCCTCTGATTATTTCTGAGAGGGAGGTCACCACTGCTGTGGTGCAACCACTGTTGGCCATATTAATTGAACTTTTTTCCCCATGCAGAGCCCAGATCTAATTCTTTGTAGCTCTTACAAATTGTCCTAATTTAATTTTCTAGAGAAATAAAAAAATATAACTGCTTCCTCATATATGCTGGCCCTCTGAATACATAAAAGCATAGTGTCATGTCTCTACTAAAGGTTTCTCAGAACTTGTTTCCAGAACTTCAACATCCTAATAGCCCACTCTGGGGTACTTGAGAGGGCCAATGCCTCCCATAAATGCAGTATTCTAAATATAGTTAATTCTGGAATGACTTATCCTTTCTAATAACAATAGGACTTCTTTGCAGACTAATATATTAACATTTTTCTTATATAAGGGCTTAGTGTCTTGTTTTCTCACATTAGGCTTGGGAAAAGGAGAAGAAAAACCTGCAAGATTAGGTTTCAAAAAAAGTGCCCCTCTCTCAATTCTTCTGAATTCTTCAAGGTATGATGCCTAGGTGCGGCCTGGAAGAATCTTTCTGCCCTTTTTACACAGAGTGGAGAAAAAAAGTTCCTATGGTATGATGCATTGTAGTTGTACTATAGCATTTCCTTGGGATGATTTAGTTTCCAAAGAAGGGTGCTACATTAAATGAAAATGTCCTAAGAATTTTATTAAAACATACTTAAGCAACAGCAGATCAATTTTCTTTTCAATGACCTAATTGCCTTCTAAGTCTGATTTGACTTCTGTTAATAAAGTATTTTACAGGTACTCTTTGATAATCTATTAGTCTCTTCAGCATTTTCTAATATTAGGTTTCATGATAAGAGCCAGTCTAACATACCTAGTAAAAGGACTGCAGATATTTGAAAAACAGAAGACTTACAGAATGATAAAAGATAAGGACAAAGTCAAGGAATATTTCCTTTTATAAAGCTATGTATCTTATTTAATTTTTATACACAGTTAACTTTGTAAAAAGGTGTATTTATGTGAAGCAAGGCATAGCATGAACAATATCAGTGGCTCAAAAGTTTAACAATTACACTTTCTGCATCAACTCAGAAGTCCCATAGTCAGGCTTGCCCTCATCATTGTCTTGTAGAATTATCTACTGACCAAAATATCCACTATTAATCATGCCATCTGAAGTCAATGGTGATGATGAGAATAACTATGGCATTTTGCTCTGAAATCAGGCAAATGATTATTCTTGAAATGCAAGATCTGAAATGGCAAATAAAAAAGTATCCACATCTACTATAATTCGTTATAGAAGACACTGTGTTATGATATACAGTTAAACCAAGGTTTTCGCTGTTGGTTGTGCTAGAATTACAATTTAAAACACTGTAGGGACTTCCCTGGTGGTCCAGTGGCTAAGACTCCATGCTCCCAATGCAGGGGGCCGGGGTTCGATCCCTGCTTGGGGAACTAGATCCCACATGCTGCAACCAAGAGTTCGCATGCCACAAGTAAAGATTCTGTATGCTGCAACTAAAAGATCCCACATGCCACAACGAAGATCCCGTGTACTGCAACTAAGACCTGGCACAGCCAAATAAATAAATAAATATTTTTTAAAAAGCACTGTAATAACTTTTTGACTATACTAACAAATTTTAATTAATAACCATTTAGTGACTGAATATGCTCAAACATGGGTAAGTTATTTAGACTGTTTCCTGAATATGTTTTCTGTGGCTGTGCAGCTGTACGCTCCCATTAAATTGAAATACAGGGGGCCCAAACTATATAAAATAGTAAACATTCTACCACTTAAAATAACTAGTTTTTCCCATGATGTGCAGTTTGAAATGATAAAATGATATGACATTTTTATTGCTAACTTTTGGAATATAATATCCAGAAATTTTCCTTAGTGGGTAAAAAAGAAAGACAATAAAGTGATCTGAAATAGCTGAAGTTCATGGTGTGTAAATGTAACAATCTAGCTTTTCTTCTTGGGCTTGCTCTTTTAATGCAGGAAAAAAAAACCCCTCCCCTAGTGAAGTGACAAACGCCATGGATAAAGAAAAAGAGACCCCAACTATACAGGAAGAAAAAAAAAGTTATCATAAAGAAGAAAATATTGGGTTGTATCATAATTCTCAACAACATGAACACCACAGAGCAAGTTCTATAGAATCTTGAGGGAAAACAAATTTTATTTATTCATTTATTTATTTATTTATAAAATTTATTTATTTGGCTGCACCAGATCTTAGTTGCAGCACATGGGATCTTTATTTGTGGCACCAGGGAAGTCCCAGGAAAACAATTTTCATTTAAGAATTACATACAAGTCAACTCATCATTTACCTATATTAGCAACAGAAGACAGTCTCAGACAGGCAAGGACTTTGAAACTATATAATCCACAGATTCTTCCTCACAAAATTCCACAAAAAACAGTAACAAAAGTCTTAAGCAAGGATTGATAAACTATGATCTGCTGGCTAGCCATTTGATTATGTATTGTCCATGGCTGCTTTTGAGGTACAAGGGCAGAAATGAGTAGCTGTGACAGAGACCTTATGGCCAGCAAGCCTAAAATAATTAATCTTGTCCTTTAAGAAAAAGTTTGCCAACCCCTGGTTGAGGAAATTCTTCAGCCAGCAATGACAAAAAAATCAATCAAAATAAAGACGGGGAAGGTGAGATCAATTCAGAAATGAGCAGTAAATTAAGTGAGCAATAAAATCAGTAGAACAGAGTTAAGCTTAAATAATGGTTATTGATAAAATAAACATGGCATGTCGACTTATTAAATGTTTATTATGTATCAGGCACTTTATATGAATTATTTAATCCTCCCAACCGCTCTGTGACATTGTACTATTATACCCATCCCCTGTTAAAAAAGAGGAAACTGGGACTCCCCTGGAGGTCCAGTGGGTAAGACTCCACGCTCCCAGTGCAGGGAACCTGGGTTTGAACCCTGGTCAGGGAACTAGATCCTGCATGCATGCTGCAACTAAGAAGTCTGCATGCCGCAACTAAAGATCCCACCTGCCGCAACTAAGCCTAAATAAATAAATATTTTTTTAAAAAAATAGAGACTATTCTTAAAAAAAAAAGAGGAAACTAAGGTATTGGGTGTCCAGAGTCAAAGAGCCAGGATTCAAATACAGACAGTCTACTAGAGTATGCACCACTCTTAGCCATTATATGAGAATGGCTATAGAATAATGAAGTATAAGATTATTAAAAATGTAAAAACTGTGTGGAGAGAAGAAAGTGAAAGGAAGATAAACTTCTTGACTTCCAATAGAAGACATCAAAAGAAATAGATGATTCTGTCCTACATAAAAAAGCTACATACTGGGACTTCCCTGGTGGTCCAGTGGGTAAGACTCCATGCTCCCAACGCAGGGGGCCCGGAACTATCAGAGAACTGGTGGGGGAACTAGATCCCACATGCCACAACTAAAAGATCCTGCATGCCACAACTAAAAGATCCTGCATGCCACAACGAAGATCTTGCATGCGGCAAACAAGACCCAGTGCAGCTAAAAAAAAAAAAAAAAAAAAGGCCACGTCTCCCCGCAACCCCCACAGATACATATACATATACACATTTAAATTAACTCAGATTACCACGAATAGGAGAGCACAGGTCAAGCAAAAAAAAAAAAAAAAAAAAGGCCACGTCTCCCCGCAACCCCCACAGATACATATACATATACACATTTAAATTAACTCAGATTACCACGAATAGGAGAGCATTAAAATTACTTGGGAGAAAAACCCAATGAATAAAGCAAAAGCTTAACAGAAAAACAAAATGGAAAGAAAGCACAGAAAACAAGACATAAGGTGATAGATGTAAGAACAAATAAATCACAACAAAGTTAAATGAACTAAACTCCTCTATTAGAACACATGCTCTCAGACTGGGTCTGTTATTTATAAAAAATATCCTGAAAACAAAATAATATAGAAAGATAAAAAATAAGAGGAAATACAAGAAAACGATACAGTAAGAAAGCAGAGGTGGTAATATTAATGAGACAGAAATGAACTAAGAGCAGAAGGATTAAGAACAAACACCATTTTTATATTACTCATAACTACCATCCATAATGAAAATCTATTATATATTTTTATGTACAGGACAACATCACAGCAAAATATATAACAAAATATTAGTTAGATGTAAAGAATAAATTACAAAAATTACTGTAATATCTAAGCCTTTGACATATTTTGTAGAAAACTTAATGAGGTTATGGACACTTTATATAATACAAACCACAAGTTCAATTTAACAGATATATATTGAACACTGCTTTCTGGTAAACAGAGATTGCATATATTTTTTAAATCTTCAAGGGAAATTTAGAAAGACATTAGATATTAGTCAACACACACACACACACACACCACACACAACAAACACAAGTAAAAGAAGAAATTGCAAATGCAGAATTTTTACAACTATAATGCAATAAAACTGGGTCACAGGAATAAAGCCACTTTGATCATCAGGCTAGATGCTGAAAAAGCATTTGACAAAATTTTAAGTCTTCCTAATCTTTTTTTTCCTGAGAAATAGAGGTAGGAGGAACTTATTCAATATGGAAAATAATATTTATCTGACACCAAGATTCACAATATACTTAACTGAAAAATGCCAAGGACATTTATTTTAATATAATAAACAAAGTGGGGATGCTCACTATTATGGATATTATTTTGAAAGTTCTAGCCAAAGCAAATATATAATGAGATAAAATAAAGCACATGTTAGAAAAAACAATTATCATTATTTGAAGATTATATAAATATAAATGTCTTCCTAAAAACTCCAAGAAAATGAACGAAAAAACTTTCAGAACTACTAATAACAGTAACGTGAAGTTATAAGATAAATATATAATAGATATATTTATATCTGGGATAGGTGGAGTATATAAATATGACTGGAAAGTCCTGTTTCTAAGCCTCTTGGGGGTTGTGGGGGGAGAACTCATGAAACCAATGATTGGTTGGAACAATTCTGGAAGTTGAAGAATGTTGACTTCTTTTGATTTTACCTGCTTTTAGTTATTGACTAAATGGTGTGTGTATAGGGAGGGGCAAATAATGGGAAGAGAAGAGAATGACTTTTAGGGGGATAATACTCATTTACATATAGAACTTAACATGTATTTTTTTCCTTGTGGTTTTACTGAGATATAATTGGCATTCAGCACTGTACAAGTTGAAAGCATTACAGCATAATGATCTGACTTACATACATCATGAAATGATTACCACAAAAGTTTAGTGAATATCCATCATCTCATATAGATAGAAAATAAAGAAAAAGAAAAAAATTTTTTTCTGGGCTTCCCTGGTGGCGCAGTGGTTGAGAGTCCGCCTGTTGATGCAGGAGACACGGGTTCGTGCCCCGGTCCGGGAAGATCCCACATGCCGTGGAGCGGCTGGGCCCGTGAGCCATGGCCGCTGAACCTGCGCGTCCGGAGCCTGTGCTCCGCAACGGGAGAGGCCACAACAGTGAGAGGCCCGCGTACCGCAAAATAAATAAATAAATAAATTTTTTTCCTTGTGATGAGAACTCTTAGGACTTACTCTTTTAGCAATTTTCATAAAAAACATATAGCCGTGTTAATTATATTAATCATGTTGAATATCACATCCCTAGTACTTATCTTATAACTGGAAGTTTGTACCTTTTGACTACCTTCATCCAATTCCCCCTCCTGCCACACCCAGCCTCTTGTAACCACAAATCTGACCTATTTCATGTGGTCTTTCTGAGTTCATTTGTTTGTTTGGGATTTTTGTTTGTTTGTTTGTTTTTGAAGTATAATTGACTTACAACACTGTTAGCTTCTGTTACACAACAAAGTAATTCAGTATTTCTGTACATTACAAAATGATCATCATAATAAGTCTAGTTACCATCCATCACCATACAAAGATATTACAATATTATTGACTATATTCCCCATGGTGTACATTTTATTCCCATGACTCATTTATTTTATAACTGGAAGTGTGTACCTTTTAATCTCCCTCACCTACTTCACTCAACCCACAACCCCTCCCCTCTGGCAACCACCTGATGTACTCTGTATCTATGACTCTGTTTCTGTTTTGCTATGTTTATTTTGTTTTTTAGATTCCACTGTAAGTGAACACATATTGTATTTGTGTTTTTCTGTCTGACTTATTTCACTTAGCATAATACTTCTAGGTCCATCCACACTGTCACAAATGGCAAGATTTCATTCCTTTTTATGGTTAATATTCCACTGTATATATATATATATATATATATACACCACATCCGCTCTATCCATTCATCTACCAGTGGGCACTTAGGTTGATTCCATATCTTGGCTATTGTGAATAATGCGGCAATGAACATAGGGTTGCATATATCTTTTCAAATTAATGTTTTTGTTTTCTTTGGAAAAATACCTAGAAGTGGAATTTCTGGATCATATAGCAGTTCTATTTTTAATTTTTTTGGGAATCTCCATACTGTTTCCCATAGTGGCTGCACTCATTTACATTCCCACCAACAGTGAGTGTACAAGGGTTCCCTTTTCTCCACATCCTCACCAATACTTATTTCTTGTCTTTTTGATAATAGCCATTCTGACAGGAGTGAGGTGGTATCTCACTGTGGTTTTGATTTGCATTTCCCTGATGATTAGTGATGTCGAGGATTTCTTTCATGTACCTGTTGGCCATCTGTATGTCTTTTTTAGAAGAATGTCTATTCAGGTGCTCTGCCCATTTTAAAATTCGATTATTTTCATTATGCTGAGTTGTATGAGTTCTCTGTATATTTTGGATATTAACCCTTATCAGATATATCATTTGCAAGTAACTTCTCCCACTTAGTAGGTGACCTTTGCATTTTGTTGATAGTTTCCTTTGCTGTACAAAAGCCTTTTAGTTTGATGTAGTCCCATTTGTTCATTTTTGCTTTTGTTTCCCTTGCCTGAGGCGATATATCCAAAAAATATTACTAAGACTGATGTCAGAAAGCATACTGCCTATGTTCTCTTCTAGGAGTTTTATGGTTTCAGGTCTTACATCTGAATCTTTAACTCATGTTGAGTTTATTTTTATATATGGTGTGAGGAAGTAATCCAGTTTGATTTTTTTGCATGTAGCTGTGAAGTCTTCTCAATACCATTTATTGAAGAGACTGTCTTTTCCCCATTGTATAATCTTGCCTCCTTTGTCACAGAATAAATGACTATACAAGTGTGGGTTCATTTCTGGGCTCTGTATTCTGTTCCATTGATCTGTGTGTCTGTTTTTGTTTCAGTAAGTTTCAGACAAGTTCAGTAAATAATTTATAAAGGTATGCGATATCAAGTCCTGTCTCCATTTTTTCCAGTTCTATTGAGATACAATTGTAATGTTTACCACAATAAGGTTAGCTAACACATCTTTCACCTCACATTTTGTTGTTATGGTGAGAATGTTAAAGCTCTACTCTCATAGCAACATTTATGTACACAGTACTGTATTGATAACTACAGTCACCATGCTGAACATTAGATTCTGACACTTATTCATCTTCTAACTGAAAGTTTGTAGCACTTAGCCAATATCTCCCTGTATCCCCTGCTCCTCAGCCCCTGACAATCACCATACTACCCTCTGTGACTGAGTTTGATGTTTTTAGATTCCACATATAAGTGAGATTATACAGCATCTGACTTTGACTTATTTCACTTAGCATAATGCCCTCAAGGTCCATTCATGTTGTTGCAAACGGCAGAATTTCCTTTTTTATGGCTGAATAGTATTCCATTTTATATATTATTTTTATTTATCATATATTTTTATATGATATATACTTCCTTTAAATACATGTCATATATGTTTATATGAATATATATGCCATATTTTCATTACCCATGTGCCTCTTTTTTATGCTAGTACCATACTGCTTTGATTACTATAGCTTTATATTATAGTTTTTAATCAGGAAGCACAATGCCTCCAGCTTAGTTCTCTCTCAAGATTGCTTTTGCTATTCTGTGTCTTTTGTAGTTCCACACAAGTATTAATTTTAATGTTTCTATTTCTGTGAAAAGTAAAATGGAAATTTTGATAGGAATTGCATTAACTCTGTACATGGTTTTGCAGGGGTGGGGTGGATATTTTAAGAATATTAATGCTTCTTTTCTTTTTTTCTTTTAAAGCATCTTTATTGGAGTATAATTGCTTTACAACAGTGTGTTAGTTTCTGCTTTATAACAAAGTGAATCAGTTATACATATACATATGTCCCCATATCTCTTCCCTCTTACGTCTCCCTCCCACCCTCCCTATCCCACCCCAATATTAATGCGTCTGATCCATGAACATGGAATATCTTTCCATCTATCTGTGCCTTCTTCAATTTCTTTCCTCAGTGTCCTACAGTTTTTAGTGTATGGCTCTTTCATTTCCTTGGTTAAGTTTATTCCTAAGTGTTTTATTGTTTTTGATGCTATTGTAAATGGGATTGTTTTATTTCTTTTTCAGCCATTTAACTGTTGGTGTACAGCAATGCAACTGATTTTTGTACATTGGTTTTGTGTCCTAAAAGTTTACAGAATTTGTTGATTAGTATGAACAGTTTTATTGGTGGAGTCTTAAGGATTTTCTATATATAAGATCATGTTGTTAGCAAACAGAAACAATTTTACTTCTTCCTTTCCAATTTAGATGACTCTTATTTCTTTTTCTTGCCTATCTGCTCTGGTTAGGACTTTAGTAATATGTTGCATAGGAGTGGTGAGAGTGAGCAACCTTGTCTTATTTCTGATCTTAGAGGGAAAGCTTTCAACCTTTTACCCTTAAGATATTAGCTGTGGGTTTGTCATATATGGCTTTTATTATGTTGAGGTATATTCCTTCAATCCCCAATTCGTTGAGCTTTTATCATGCAAGGATGTTGAATTTTGTCAAATACTTCTGCCTTTATTGAGATGATCATGATTTTTTTTGTCTTTCATTTTATTAACTGGTGTAACACATTGATTTGCGTTATGTTGAACCATTTTCACATTCCAGGGATAAGTCCCACTTGATCATGGTGTATGACTTTTAATATGCTGTTGAATTTGAGTTGCTAATATTTTTGTTGAGGATTTTTGCAAATATATTCAGCAGGGATATTGGTCTGTGGTTTTCTTGTATTATCCTTGTTAGCATTGGTTTTAGGGTAACACTGGCTTCATATAATTAGTTTCGGAGTGTTCCCTTCTCTTCAATTTTTTGAAGATTATGAGAAAAATTGGTATTAATTTCTCTTTAAATATTTGGTAGAATTCACCCATGAAGACATCTGGTCCTGGGCTTTTCTTTGTTGGGAAGTTTTGGATTACTGATCCTATCTCCTTATTTGTTATTGGCCTGTTCAAATTTTCTACCTCTTTGTGATTCAAACTTGATAGGCTGTATGTTTCTAGGAATTCATCCATTTCTTCTAGGTTGTCCAATTTGTTGGTGTATAATTGTTCACTGTAGTCTCTTGAGATCCTTTGTATTTCTTTGGTTCATTTGTGATGCCTCCTCTTTCATTTATAATTTTATTTGAGTCATCTCTCTCTTTTTTTTTCTGGTCTAGTAAAGTATTGTCTATTTTGTTATCTTTTCAAAAAATCAACACTTGGTTTCATTGAAATTTTCTATTCTCTATTTCAATTATATCTTCTCTGATCTTTGTTATTTCCTTTCTTCTGTTAGATTGGGCTTAGTTTGTTCTTGTTCTTCTAAATTCCTTGAGGTGTAAAGTTAGGCGATTCATTTGAGACCTTTCTTTTTTCTTAATGTATGCATTTGTCACTATAAGCTTCTCTTTTGGCACTGCTTTTGTAGCATCCCATAAGTTTCGGTACATTTTTTCCATTTTTGTTTGTTTCAAGATATTTTTCATTTCCCTTTTGATTTCATCTTTGACTCACTGGTTGTTCAGGAGTGTGTTGTTTAATTTCCATATATTTGTAAATTCCCCACAGTTCCTCTTGCTATTGATTTCTGGTTTCTTACCAATGTGGCCAGAAAAGTTACTTGATATGATTTCAATCTTTTAAAATTTGCTGACACTTGTTTTGTGACCTAACATATCATCTATTCTGGAGAATGTCCATGAGCACTTGAGAAGAATGCATATTGTACTTTTGGATGGAATGTTTTGTAAATGTCTGTTAGGTCCATTTGATCTCAAGTATAGTTCAATGTTTCCCTATTGATTTTCTGTGTGGATGATTTATCCACTGTTGAAAGTGAGATATGGAGTTCCCTACTATTAGTGTATTGTTGTCAATTCCTCCCTTCAGATCTGTTTGTACTTGCTTAATATACTTAGGTACTGATGTTGAGTTTGTGCATATCTGAATGAATTAACCCCTTTATCATTATATAATGACCTTCTTTATCTCTTGCTATAGTTTTTGACTTAAAGTCTATTTTGTCTGATCTAAGTATAGCTATCCCTGCTCTCTTTTGGTTTTCATTTGTGTGGAATATCTTTTTGCATCCCTGCACTTTGAGCCTATGTATTCCCTTTAGCTGAAATGAGTACCTTGTAGGCAGCACAGAGTTGGGTCTTTTTTTTTTTTTTTTAAATCCATTCAGCAACTCTGCACCTTCTGATTAGACAATTTAATCCACTTATTGATAAGGATTTAGTATTGCTAGATAGTTAAATTTTTTTCTTTGTGGTTCCTTTGTTCTTTCTTCCCTTCTTGTTGTCTTCTTTTGTGAATTTATGACTTTCTGTAGTGGTATACTTTCATTCCCTTCTCTTTGTGTGTATTTACTATAGGTTTTTATTTTGTGGTTACCATGAGGCTTACTCAAAACATCTTGTAGCTATAACAGTCTATTTGAAGCTGATAACTTAATTTTGATTGCATACAAAAATTCTACCCTCCTCCCCTCAACATTTTATGTTCTTGATTTCACAACACACACATTTTATATTGTGTATTAACAAATTATTGTAGCTATAGCTAATTTTAACACTTTTGTCCTTTAACCTCCATATTAGAATTAAGTGGTTAACATGCCACCATATTGCAATATTAGAGTATTCTGAATCTGGCTATCTACTTAACTTCATCAGGGTTTTGTATAGTTTCATGTTACTAGTTAGTTTCCTTCTATTTCAGCTTGAAGAACTCATTTCAGCATTTCTTTTAAGGCAGATCTAGTGGTAATGAAGAGCCTCAGCTTTTATTAGGGAAAGTATTTATCTTGCCTTCATTTTTTTTTTTTTTTTGGCGGTATGCGGGCCTCTCACTGTTGTGGCCTCTCCCGTTGCGGAGCACAGGCTCCAGATGCACAGACTCAGCGGCCATGGCTCACGGGCCCAGCCGCTCCATGGCATGCAGGATCTTCCCGGACTGGGGCATGAACCTGTGTCCCCTGCATCGGCAGGCGGACTCTCAACCACCGCGCCACCAGGGAAGCCCCTTGCCTTCATTTCTGAAGGACAAATTTGTTGGGTAAAGTATTCTTGGTTGGCAGATTTCCTCTTTTAGCACTTTGAATATATCATTCTGTTCTCTCCTGGCCTGCAAGGTTTCTGTTGAGAATTCAGCTGATAGGCTTACTGGGGTTCACTTGTATGAGACATTTTTTTTCTCTCTTGCTGCTTTAAAAATTCTGTCTTTGTCTTTGATTTTGGTCAGTTTCATTATAATCTGTCTTTGAGAAGATTGTTTTGGATTGAAATTTTGGGGTGGCCTATTAGCTTTGTGAACTTGGATGTCCTACTTTCTCCCAAGGTTTGGGAAGGTCTCAGCCATTATTTCTTTAAATAAGCTTTTTGTACCTTTCTCTCTTCCCCTTCTAGGACTCCAATGATGTGTAGGTTTTTAAAATTAATTAATTAATTAAATTTATTTTGGCTGTATTGGGTCTTCATTGCTGCATGCAGGCTTTCTCTAGTTGCACCAAGCGGGGGCTAACTCTTTGTTGCAGTGCGCGGGCTTCTCATTGCAGTGGCTTCTCTTGTTGTGGAGCACGGGCTCTAGGCATGCAGGCTTCAGTAGTTGTGGCACGCAGGCTCAGTAGTTGTGGTGTACGGGCTTAGTTGCTCCACGGCATGTGGGATCTTCCCGGAACAGGGCTTGAACCCGTGTCCCCTGCACTGGCAGGTGGATTCTTAACCACTGCGCCACCAGGGAAGTCCTAGGTTGTTTCTTTTAATGGTGTCTCATAAGTCTAGTAGGTTTTCTTCCTTCTTTTTCATTTTTTTTTCTTTTTGTTCCTCTCTTGGATGTTTTCAAATGATCTGTGTTTGACTCACTGATACTTTTTTTCTGCTTGGTTCAGTCTGCTGTTGAAACTCTCTATTGAATTCTTCATTTCAACTATTATATTCTTCACCTCCAATATCTGTTTTCTTCTTTTTTGTTTTCTATCTTTTGTTGAACTTCTCTTTTTTTTCTCCTGATTTTGTTAAATTATTTATCTGTGTTTTCTTATGGCTCTCTAAGCATGTTTAGAACAATTATTTTGAATTCTTTGCCAGGCAATTCCTGTATCTCCATTTCTTTGTGGTCAGTTACTGGAAGTTTACTGTGTTCCTTTGGTGGAGTCATGTTTCTTTCCCTGATTCTTCATGATCCCCATTGCCTGGTGTAGGTATCTGCACATTTGAAGAAGCAGTCATTTTTTCCAGACTTTATGAGCTGACTTTGGTAAAGGAAAACCTTCACCTGAGGATGGGGGCACACTGGAGTGTGCTGTGATCTTGGGCCTAGTGGTGCAGGGTGCCAAGTGCAGGGGTGTGTGGCATCTCTGGGTCCAGGGGGGACATGGTGACTCATTGGCTCAGACTGATGGAGTCCATAGCATCAACAACTGTGTAGTTCTTGGCGAGCACTGCAGGGGGTCCACAGAGGCTGCAAGGGCTGTTGGGGCCCTTGGGTGACACTTCTAGGTCCAGCAGGTAGGGACCAGGGTAGACAATGGTGGTAGTTGGAGCCAGTGGTGTACACACACTTGGCTGTAGGGGCCAGCTACAGGTGCCTGTGTAGTGACAGAGGTCAGTTGCAAACACACGTGCGGTGGTGGAGGTCAAAGCAAGCAGTAAGGGCCAGGGCCAACTGCAGACACACTTCTGGCTGTGGTGGCTCTGGCAGTCAGCACGCACTACCGTGGCTTTAGGATCTTTCCTTGGTGCATACATGGCAATGGAGATTGGCGGCATGCAAGGGCATAGCTGCAGGGGTTAGCCCTGAGCATGTGCACAGTGGTAGGGGTCTAGGCTGGAGTCTTGCATTTGTGTAGCCTCAGAAGCCTGGACTTGCTCCTGGTGTGGGTCCCAGGTTCCAGTGGAGCAGGGGCTGGGGAGAGACTCTGGAGCTGGTGCCAGCAAGTGCAAATACCTGTGGGATAAAAACCAGTGTAATCTGCAGAAGTCTGTGGCAGCTGTGCTGGACATTGGTTTGTTTAGTGGGGAAAGGTGCTGGAGCCTTCTACAGAGCATGTCTCTGGCAATCCTGATGCTCCCACTGCATGGCTTACATTGGTATTCTTGCTCTTCTTCCTTATTCCTAGCCATCTCTATATGTCTCAGTTTTGCTGGTCTCTGGGTGAAACTGAAGTGAGTCCTTTGTGTGGTTGGGAAGATGCACGTAAATGGACCTGTTTTTCCTTCCTTTTTGTGTGGATATTCTCAAATTATTCATTCTGCTGTGTTCATGAAGTTTCTTAAGTCGACTCCAGAGCTCTCCCAGAGCTGTTTTTGTTTGTAGACAGCTAACTGTTGATCTTTGTGGGAGAATGGAGGCTGAGGTCTCTGATTCCATCATCTTTGTGGTATCACCAAGTGGAAACCTCACTCCGGTGAATCCACTTCTGGGTCTCCATTTATGTTTAAAGAAGTTTCTGAGATTTCAACATCAGGTCATATCCCTATTTTCAAAAATTTTATTACACTACTATCACGTCCACTGCATGGACCTCACCATTTAGGGAATCTTATGGCTTTGCAAGCATCTTCTTGAAAATATTTCTAGAACTATTACAGGAATTTATAGGTCATTTACAATTTAGTGTGAATTCATTTAATATGAGGATTCAAAATTTTTTGATCTAAATTTGTTGTATTGTGAGAAAGGAAACTGTCTTTTTGAAAGGAAGGGTGAAAAGAGACAAATAGATATTCCTTTGGTAGCTTAGCAAAAAGCTGTCTTTGTAGATCTGAATTAGCTCAACGAAAGAAAGGCTAATGCCACCTGTACAGCAGGAAGCTCCCTCTTTCTAACAAGACCACTTTGTCAACCAGGATGCTCCTGTTGTTACACAGCTCCTGGATGTTCCTAGATGTTCCCTGCCCTCATCCCAATAATTACAGAGAGAGTCAGGGGGGCACTGTCTTTTTCTTAGAGCCCTCTCCCTGATGTGCTTCAGCTGTGTCTAAGCACTTTCTTTTGCTAAATAGCACGTGGATGGGGACTGGGTAATTCTGCTGCTTTTCTGCCTGTGAGTTTCCCCACTAGAACTTATTTTAGATTACGTTTAGACTACATAGTACCAGTAGTATGTGTGTTGGTGTTCCCTTTGCACAATGAAAGGGAAAATAATTTTTGGGGGATGAAGAAATTCCTAGAAGGCAGAGAACTTGGTCTACCTTGACATTTCACCAAAGACCAGTATTTTCCTCTCAATTTGTCTTGGTAGAGATCTAAGGGCTTCCATCTGTGGAGAGAACCCAGGGAAGAAAGAAGCCCCACGTGTCCAACTAACGTTCCACTGCTGGAAAGCCTGTGCAACCAAGCACAAAACAGAATTATGAGCTGGGTTAGTCCTATAAAAGACCAGGGAAGGATTTCCTGATGAATTCAGCATAAAGAAAAAGACAGGTGAGTCTGACATCGGACCCAGTCCAACTCTGGCGGGTTTCCAGACCCAGTCCAGAAAAAGAAATATGCAAAGTCTGGACACTCATAAAGCAAAGCTGCGGAGTCAGGATCCAAGAGGGCTTCACCATCTCCAAAGGCAGCAAGCCCAAGGGGCTCAACAGCTGAGACAATCATTACTGTGATCTGTGGAAATTTGCTACACATTCTTTCTTCTCCTCAGTCTCTAAGCAAGAATGTTGTTTTCCTGAGATCAAAAATTAGAACAGGAACTTCAGGGACCTGGATTCTCAGCCTCAGGAATGCAGCTGCTCAGGCACTGTCCTGGAAAGAGACTGTATATGATACAGCATAACATCTGGAGACAGATGCTTCTTTCTGATACACAGTACCACTCTTAGTCTCCTGTCCTCCCCTCTCTTTTTTTTTTTGAATCTCTCTTCCTCATAAATACCTGTAAGTATTAGAGCAAAAGTACCCCATTTTTGCCCCTAATGCTAGATATGAACTTGGTCAAGTCATGACTGTCTTTTTATCTCTGCTTCCTGTCCTAACATGAAATAGTTTTATGAAAATGGATAGATTAGTGTTGCTATAGTAACATAGACAGGAATCACTGTATTATTTTATATACTGAAATGAGTCCATTTTTAAAGAGTGTTAGTATTGGTGCACGGGTCAATCGGATGAGCCCAAAGAGAAAGCACTACTTACAGTCTGCCCAAACTACCAGAATAATTTGCTCTGATTTCAGATAAAATCTTCACTACCTCTGTTGTTTTCCTAAGAATTCAAAATAAATTTCTTAAAGTCTTAGGAATAAATAGATGACAATGTATGGTTTATGCTAATGTGCAGTAGGTGAACCCAAATAGATTTCTTTTTAAAACTGTTATCACTGATATTGATTTTTTTTAAATTCCATTAAAAAGCACTAACTACTAACAGCATATCAAGAGTCATTTATAAAATGCTTAATAATTAAACATTCCAAACTCACTCTGTTTTCTTCAAGCTGTATTATAGTCTGAATGTGAATAATTTAATAAATATTTTAAATAGAAAAAACAAAAAAAGGAAGACAGGTAACTCAAAACAGGCAACTTGTTTTGTTTTGAGGGTTCTATTAGAACCCTCTATTTTGGCTAGAAATAAAGGAAAATAGATTTTCTTTTATTCAAAACATCTGTGAGAATAATGGTGTTAGGATAAAACTATGCTCTGCTTTGAATATTTTCACCTCTGGGTGCTGAAACAAGTTGAATTATGCACTATTTTGCAACAATCCCCAACATGTGATTTGTTTATTCCCTTAGGTCTATGAGACAATTTCTTCTCATTAGAATCAAACAGTTAAATATTACTTTATATTTAGACTACACCTGAAAAAAAATTATTGAAGGAAACATTGCAGTGACTCCTGTGGAGAAAATAATTATGGTTTAATTAATCTGCTTTATAAGTCTAGACTTTGCATCATTGCTTTTCTTAATGTGAGGCATCCAATACCCCCTCTCTCATAGATTCATATTCACTCAGCTTAAAAGCAACTCTGTGACAGATGAATGACACAAAGACTGCACTTAATTATATAATTGTCTAGGGGCTTCATAGCATTAATGTATCTAATTTGCTACTAAATAACAGATTGGATGTGCACCGTATTTGGCCCATGGAGGAATTCTAGACACATAAATACATTTAACTGTACTCTAAGCCTCTATGTTTTTTCACTATAAGAATCTAACATCTTTTTTTATTTCCGTACACCAAGGTACCAGTAAAATAAACTTTTGGAATTGTACAGTACCAGTCAACCTAGACATGACTGAAAGACAGGCTTTCAAAAACAAAAAATAATTAATTTTAAGAGGTGTTTAAAAAAAGGAAAAAGTTTTAGAACCATTAAAGAAGCTTAATAAATTATGGCTATCATCCCAAACATCCTTAACTATTGTTGTTAATTAGCAATAGAGTAGCTATCCTTTTTCCACTGTGTCTAAAATAAAAAGGGAAAAGGCTAAAAGAACAAGAAAAAGGAAAAAAAGTATAGAGAATTCTAGTGCCCACTGATATCTGTGTTTTCCTTGAGAGGGATGGTGGTGGCGAGAGCACATAGAACCTTGAAGGCCACTGTAATGACTTTGGCTTTTACTTCGAGATTAAAATCCAAGAGAGAATGGAAGCCTTGGGGGATTTTGAGCAGAGGGATGATGTGATTTTATGGTGGGATTCTGGATTATTTCAAAGTAGAGCTGACAGAATTTGCTGACAGATGAAATGCAAATATTCAGGCTATTTTAAAAAACACACACGTACTCGACACACACACACACTTTTTCTTTTCCCAAAATGGAATCGCACAATATGTATGTTCTGACTCAGTATATTGTGAACAGTTTTCTATGCTAATAAATCTCTGCATTACATATATGAAATGCTGTATTAAATTTCATTGCATAGATTTATTGTAATTTGTTCAGCCATCTGTTTGATATTTGAGTTCTTCCCAATTTATTTTTTGACCATCAACATCATTATACATGTGATCATTTTATTAGTCTAAACTTGTAGAATTGCAATTGCTGGGCCAAAGTGTAAGCACTTAATGAAAGTGTTTGGGAAACACTGCCAAGATTCTAAAAAAGCATGTTAATATTTTATACTTTCACCAACAGTATACTGTCAATTAAATTTAAGTGTCATTCCAATAGTTAATTCTGATGCACAAAGAGCTTTGGGTACACTATGGATTTGGTAGTCAAATGAGAGGAGGAACAACTAATCGCCCCTTCAAAAGAGGTAAACAATGCTAATCTTTATCCTAGTTTCTTGGAGTCCTTTACACCTTTGAGAGTGATCTCAGTTTAGGAAAGACTACCCCATGTAGTTTTGAGGACTAAGCCCAAGTCTAAGCTAGTTTAACTGTAGGGTAGACCAGGTGGTAAAGCTGCCTGAGATGCAAGGTAGAGCCACGATGCCTACACTTTGTATAGCTCCTAGACAAACCCATAACCTTTGATTTACAGGTCTATAGTCAGCCACAGGGTAGCCAGGACCCCATGAATATGGGGTAGGAGGAAGGGAATTAAGTTGCTATTCCTAGCAGCACTAATTGGAAGGATTTGGTTGGAAGACCCATGTTTCTACTTTAACAGATTTTGACCATAAGGAAAAAACACTGAGAAATTGAACGTATATTCTTAGAACAGACTTAAAATTCGTATTGACTTAGTCTTGCTTTTATTTGAAAATCCTAAGACAATGAAAGAAACCACAAAAGACGTTACTATGAGCTTACCACCAGCAATAGCTACAGAGAGAGTTCTTTATTTTTTATTGTGTCTCAGTGTGATTTATTTATTTACTGTCAACTGGCAAGGTTTTCTAAATAATATGAAACACTACCTGTCAAAAACCTGAGTTTAAAAACTTCATAAGATTGTGAAATGTTTCTGAATTCCTTCAGCAAGGTTTTAGCTGTATAGACACTTATTCCTTTGAACTACTGCTCTTCTTCCATTTACATCTTTTTTAGAAAATACACTTCAGCCCTGATTCTAAAATATTTTATATTTATATATAAAATTTATATGCTTATATATCTATCTATATATCTCTAAATAAAATTTTACACCTGAAGAAAAGAAATAGCTAATGTTCATAGTTCACAGTACATAACCTGTCTTTGAGTTATACCTCAGCCTTACTTACTGCATGACCTTCAGAGAGCTGCCAGAAACAGTCCTTCATTTAAATTGCTCTTCCTTAACACTGTTATTTGACAGTTGTGCTACAGGAAGAGTATTCAATGCCAGAGATGTCAAAAAGCTTTGATTCCCCAAGAGTTCCTGGGAGATAAATTCTAAAAGGCATGCCAGTGTTTTAGCCTTGTATTAAGGTCACGTTCTTTCGAAATATATTTTCTTCAAATACATGTTACTATTTTTATGCCCAAGTTACATATGCCTGTGTGATAGATTCCCCACCCCTATCTTCAGAGATCTAAAAAAAAATAATCATCTGCTTGACATTCATTTCATTCTATGTGGTTTCATTCCATTCCATGTGCTTAATAAGAGCCACACTTATGCCAAGATACAACTTAATGAATACATGCTTACAATTAGCTGCTTTAAAAAAGAGATTGGATATTTGATACTTAATTTATGCTCATTTTGAAGGACCCTCTTTACATGTGACTTAGTTTGGTGTTCACCCAAAAAACTATTTTACTTTAGTTTAGTGTCTAAATAGAAAAAAATTTTCTATTCTAATTAATTTTCTAGCTTTCATCATGTATATATAGATAGAGAATAGCTATAATTTTAAAAGTTTTAAATACTAGGCAGGATGCTAAGGGTACTTGGAGCAATATAAAATTTTAGTATGTATACTAAAGTAACTACTCAGAAAAATTCTTAGATACTTAGCCAACAAATACACATGGAGTACTTATTATGTGCCAGATACTGGGCTGGATACCTTCTCCAGAAGGGATAGTGATTAGGTAAACCATTCCATGACAACCACTATTTCTTTCCCTGGTTTCCTTTTCGCACCTTCAAATTCTTCAGCATAACAAATAAGCATTTTCTAAAGCTATTCCAGGAATAGGTAAGCAACACATCATGAAGCCTAAGCATAACCAAATACTATTAAGTTGTGGGTTTTTGGGAAAAGTCAGACATATAGAATGGACAGATACATTTGATTCCAGTCCAGCTTCTAAGAGGCAAACAATGCAAAAAAGTGGGACTCATAGACCACAGCAAAGATTTTTACACATCATCAATTACTGAGGGCTGAATTCCTACAGAGCCACCCCAATCATAAACAAAACAAGACATGGTAGAGGCTGAGGAGGATAGGACAGATGTTAGGTGAGTTATAAGAAGGGAAGTTTCTATAATCTGTTCTTGGGAAATGAAGGGAAGACTCTGGCAGGAAGGTAAACTGAGATCCATTTGACACTGTAATGTATGGAGATGGAAGGGTGGCTGGGTCACCTTTCTACCTAGAAGAGACCCAAAGAAGCCACATCTCAAATATCCTTTCATTCAAATATTTTTGGAATGACTAGTATTAGTAAGATACAGCGTTAGGTACTTTGGAGATACAAAGCCATATATATGGCATAGTTCCTACTTCAAGATATTATTTAGTGATAACACAGACACTGTCTAAACTTGCATCAATTAGAAATTCCTTCGAATTAACAAATACCTCTGGAGCTGTTATGAGGTACCATAATTCATTCACAGTTCAATGTAAAAGAGTTTTTAAAATTCTGATGTTTAAAACAAGTAAAATCTTAGCTGAGATATGCTATAATAATAATAATATTATAATAAATAATAATGTTATAGGTTAGGGTACTTTCTAGAAGGCAGAGAATGTAGCCTATTTGGAGTTTTACTTTTCTTGCTTCAGGAATTTTCTCCCATTGATAAATGAGACATAAGAAAGAAGGAAGCCTTCTCCTGTTAGGCCTTCCTTTCCGAGAACCTAAGGAGCAGAGAAGGAAAACCAAGGGCATATCTCCTCCTCTTCTCTGTTCTAGAGCTCCTATACGAATCTCATATATCACAGAGAAGGGGCTCCCTGGAAAAGTGGCAGAAAGCTTTACAGGCCAATATAAGCCATTCAAGAGAAGACAAAATGTATGCAGACATAATAATAATTTTAGTGGCAGCATCAGCTCATAGAGCGTATAGAAAACACTCTTAATTACCTCACTCAATACTCTTTTGTTGGGACTTCCCTGGTGACACAGTGGTTAAGAATCTGCCTGCCAACACAGAGGACACGGGTTTGAAGCCCTGGTCCGGGAAGATCCCACATGCCACAGAGCAACTAAGCCCATGTGCCACAACTACTGAGCCTGTGCTCTTGAGCCCGGGAGCCACAACTACTGAGCCCGTGTGCCACAACTAATGAAGCCCATGTGCCTAAAGCCCATGCTCTGCAACAAGAGAAGCCACCCCAATGAGAAGACCACGCACTGTAACAAAGAGTAGCCCCTGCTCGCCACAACTAGAGAAAGCCTGTGTGCAGCAACAAAGACCCAACACAGCCAAAAATAAATTAAGATAAATAAATTTTTAAAAAATACTCTTTTTTTTTAGAAAAGAGGCCCATCTTGACTACTTGTATTGAAAGCGTAGAGCTATAGAAATCATGTGGTCTCAACCAGATTTCCATAAGATTTAGGTCAATATTAGAATTCTATTAGAATTATTACAATATTACAATTTTAAAAAATGAAAATGGATCAATTCAAATAAAACTATTCATAAAAAGCATGAAAAGGCTAATAAGAACTGATTTTCTAATGGGTGTAAAATTATAAAATCTTCCTCAAGATACAGTCAAAATACATTTAGACCTTATTTTTGTATAAGCCACCATTTTGCTTCTTTAGTCTCTGTTCTCCCCTTCGCCTTGTGAACCCTCAGAACAAATCTCAAGCAATTGTTCCCAAAGGATAAACTTCCTTTTGCAGATGAAATAGTTTGATCTTCTAGTATAGTCACAAGGAGATTTGAGAGAGTTAAACACAAACACCACTTATTTCTTGTTAATGTGAACAAAATTCTTGTGTGGTTGTTGATACAAAGATGTAAATGCTTCAACTTTCTGTAACAACGGTCTCTACTGAAATGACACATTCAAATAAATCTCTGGCTCAAAATGAATTTAACTTCATAAACGTTTAATATATCTAAATGCATTATTTTATTGTTTTGATAGAAGCTACATTATTACAAAATCAATGAGTTAAGAACAGGTTATGCTAGCGAAAGAAGTTAATGGTAAACACAGTGAAATATAATACTTTTGGCCTTACGGCATGCAAATGAGTCTTTCTGAAGTTCTAAGCACTTTTTATAGGGTAAAATACCACTGAATAAGATTAACCTTTTCTGCTTTGTCTTACCCTTCATAATATCAATTAGACAATGGCAGATAATCCTAGACACAAAAATTACACAGAAAATAGCTAAACCAAATTTTCTCTATAACTTCCCCAACTCTGATGTGTCAATAAAACAGATTTGTAACTGCCTTAGATGTGTTAACAGATCTCAGTATGTTGCCTTGCCCATATATTTTTTTTAATTTTTAAAAATTAAAAAAAATTTTTAACATCTTTATTAGAATATAATTGCTTTACAGTGGTGTGTCAGTTTCTGCTTTATAACAAAGTGAATCCGTTATACATATATATATGTCCCCATATCTCTTCCGTATTGCATCTCCCTCCCTCCCACCCTCGCTATACCACCCCTCTAAGTGGTCACAAAGCACCGAGCTGATCTCCCTGTGCTATGTGGCTGCTTCCCACTAGCTATCTATTTTACATTTGGTAGTGTATATATGTCCATGCCACTCTTTCACTTTGTCCCAGCTTCCCCTTCCCCTTCCCCGTATCCTCAAGTCCATTCTCTAGTAGGTCTGCATCTTTATCCCCGTCTTGCTTTTTTTTTTTAGATTCCATATATATATGTGTTAGCATACAGTATTTGTTTCTCTCTTTCTGACTTATTTCACTCTGTATGACAGTCTCTAGGTCCATCCACCTCACTACAAATAACTCAGTTTCATTCCTTTTTATGGCTGAGTAATATTGCACTGTATATATGTGCCACATCTTCTTTATCCATTCATCTGTCGATGGACACTTAGGTTGCTTCCAAGTCCTGGCTATTGTAAATAGAGCTGCAATGAATATTTTGGTACATGACTCTTTTTGAATTATGGTTTTCTCAGGGTATATGCCCGGTAGTGGGATTGCTGGGTCGTATGGTAGTTCTATTTTTAGTTTTTTAAGGAACCTCCATACTGTTCTCCATAGTGGCCGTATCAAGTTACATTCCCACCAACAGTCCTTGCCCATATTTTTCAACAGACTCACTCAACCTGAAAAGCTTATTTTCATCTATAACTTCTATAACATTTTCATTAGCCAGAATGGCACAGAATGGTACCGCTGTCTCCAAGCCACATACACTTTGTGATCAGCTCTTGACTTCAATATGGCAAGAGGAATAAAATATTATAAACTTTCACTTGAATGCTGCTGTAATTTCCCAAAAGGTTTGTATATTTGTGAGAAAGATGCATCACAATGAGGATGTAGTTTGTCAGTAAATCGAATTCTCCTACAGTGAAAGCCCACTTAATTAAATTTCTCTACTAATTCCTTCAAATATAAAGAGGGAATCAAAATCAGAACACATTGACCTATGCCTGATTTTCATTAGGTCTGTTCCTAGGTACTGAACATGCCGTAGCATTTTTTGCTTTTGATTTTTCTGGTGGCTTTTCAAAGATTAATAGTAAATAGTAAGAATGCTTAATAATCAACTTTTTGATCATTTTATTATTGTCTCCTCAAGCTATCTAGAACTGTTTTTATGTTATTAGCCCACAGGGTCAATAACTTTAGTTAGAAAATGTGTGAAGACAAAGAACAAAAAATAAATATTTCATAACTGTCAGTGGCAAAGATCCTGATTCCCAGTTATATTATCATAACCTAGTGAATCTTAGCATTAGCTATTGAATGCTCCAAATCAATAAATAATATATAGCATTCAAGATAAACCTTGACAACCTTTCTCTGTACCTAGTTATGGAGAAAAATCTCTGACTTCAACTATAAGATTTAAGACCATCGCTAATGTTGTAGTTGGTTAGTGCAGAGAACTAAGCCATGCTTCTGTGCTCTCATTCAATTCCTATTAACCTACTTTAAGGATCAAAGGCTCTTTGGAAATTATTTAATAATAATTATTATTAACAGTCTCTTTATCTTGCCTAGAATGAATCTGAATTTATTTTATTAATGAGTAGTTATTTAGTAAATACTTAATATTCTACTTAATACAGATGCTATGGCTCATGTTGACAACTCTTCAAGTTAATCCTTCAAACCTGATCAGAGAGATAGGGTATGAAGCAAGAGAATTTATGGATTAGGGTAAGAGGGGGATACAAATATGTGAATTCTGAATTATAAGAAACCTTGTAGGTATTAGAAGGTATATATACTTCTTATAAGAAAGCTTATTTAGAAGTAGATTAATTTAAAAACATGTTTCCCTCACTCCATTGGTGATGCAGACTGAGGACATCAATGGCTAAAAGAACGGCTCTCAATTCAGGATATAAACAGCAAAGTCAAGTCTCATGTTTGATAAACTTCCTTTTGGAGAAAATTGAAAAAAAAAATTCTTGCTTTGTTACTTTGCCACAATGCTTTTTATACAGTAGATATGCTTGTGATGAATATCATTACAAATTTGTAGCGAATATCATTACAAACCTATGATCACTGTCAGGCAGTTACATTCTAGGTAGGAAGATAGACAATAAAGAAGATAAATCAATTATCCACTTCTGGGTAGTTATCCAAAGAACACAAAAATACTAATTTGCAAAGATATAGGCATCCCTATGTTCAATGTAGCATTATTTACAAAGCCATGCCATGGAAACAACCTAAGTGTCCATCGATGGATGACTGGATAAAGAAGATGTGGTATACATATAAATATAATGGAACATTATTCAGCCATAAAAAAGGATGAAATCTTGCCACTTGTCAAACCTGGATGGACCTTGAGGGTATTATGCTAAGTGAAGTTAAGTCAGATGGAGAAAGACAAATACCATATGATTTCCTTCACACATGGAATCTAAAAAAACAAATGCAGAAACAAAATAAAGCAGAAACAAACTCATAGAGAACACATTAGTGGTTACCAGAGGGGAAGGGGGTTAACTGTATGGTGATGGATGGTAACTAGACTTGTGATGGTGATCACTTTGTAGTGTATGCAAGATGTTGAATTATAATGTTGTACACCTGAAACTTACATAATTTTTTTAAAAAAGAAATCAATTATATAGACTGTTAAATAGTGACAAGTGCCAAGGAGTAAAAAGAAAGCAAAAAAGGGATTTAGGAGATGTGTATGCGTAAGTGTGTGTGTATGACACAATAAAAGGTATTTAAAATTTTAGGCTGGCCAAAGAAGGCCCCCATTATCCAAAGCACATACAAAGAAGAGTGAGAAATTTATGCCACTGCTTATTGTAAGCAAAGATATTGCTGCCAAATTGGTTGTTATTCTGGGTGTGTCCAAAAAATTCTTCTTTAGCTAAAAAAATGAAACTTCTAAAAAGTTTAAGTAAGAAGAATTAACTCTATTTAATGCAGGAAATTACACTGCATAACATGCATTTTTAGTAAAGCAGCTTTCCTTTTTTTTTCCTTTTTAAAAATATTTATTTGTTTGGCTGCACCGGGTCTTAGTTGCGGCACACGGGATCTTCGTTGCCGTGTGCAGGATATTTAGTTGTGGCATGTGAACTCTTAGTTGCGGCATGTGGGACCTAGTTCCCTGACCAGGGATCAAACTCAGGCCCCCTGCAACGGGAGCATGGAGTCTTAGCCCCTGGACCACCAGGGAAGTCCCAGTAAAGCAGCTTTCTTAATTTTATTTTTAGGAGACGAATCATGAATCGAAAGAGAGAAAACAAATAATTTACTATATAAGGTTGTCGAATTTTATTTTAGACAACATGGTAGAGTTTCTAAAGTACTGAGAGGTTCCAAGTGTCAATCCATTTGGGCAGAGTGTTTATATTCTTCAAAATGATGACAATTTCTTGAACATCACTGAGTCTATTAATTTTGAAAAAAACCCCAGCTAATTAGAAATACAACAGTCTTGCATTATCTGGGCTATGCTGTTCACGTTGCTGTGGCTGGTTTTCCACTGGAAATCTCAAGAAGGGTCCATGTTGTCCACCAGAGTAATGGACGAATAAATATGCTAATGCACTTCCCCTAGTCCCAAGCCACTCCCTAGCAAAGCTTTTCGTGTTTTTTTTACCCACCAGCAGTGCAAGCTTTTCGTGTTTAAAGAACTGCATTCCTTCTTGCAGGACAACCTGGGAACAATTTAGTGTATTTAGATGTAATGATTCCTTGTTATCCACAAAGAAGTTGATCCACTGAGTGCCTCATTTCTTATCGTCCTAGCAGCAATTAGAATGTGGGAAATAACTTGTCTCAATGTCATTTCTGTGGCATATTTTCCTCCATGTCTTGTTAAATAAACAATGTAGTGTACAACATTCAGATTGCAAGGATGCTTGAACTGCCCATTATCTACAGGAGAGTTTTATGACGAGCCTTTCCACAGCCCAGCCTTAGAGAAAGAAGAGGCACTATGGTAAGCTATGGCTTATCACTACTGAAAATGTGACCACAGCAGTAAAGCCAAGTGACAGAAGCACATATGATGGGATGGCCTGGGTTCAAACCCTGAATCATCTACTTACTGTGGGACATGAGGAAAGTTCTTTAATCTTGTGTATGCCTCAATTTCAAAATGAAGATAATAAACTACAAACATTATAGGGTTGATATGAGGAAAATATATGTGTAATTGAAGTCCTCAAAGGAGAGGATGAGGAAGCAAAGTATTTGATGAAATAAGTTGAAATTTTTCCAAATTTGATGAAAATTATTAAACCCACAGACCCCAAAACTCCAAGAATCCCAAGACAAGAAACATAAAGAACACTATTTCGAGGTACATAATAATACCGAAACCAAACAACACTGCTAAAAACCACATCTGTGGTTCTCAACCAGGGATTATTCCTCCCCATTCCTACTCCCCCGGGGACATTTGACAATTTCTGAAGACACTTTTGTTTGTCACAACTGGGAGGGGAAGAGTGTGTGTGACTGGCATCTAACGGGTAGAGGCCAGGAACGCTGCTAAACATCCTATAATGCACAGGACAGCCCTCACAACAATGAATTATCCTGCCTAAAACATCAGTAGTGCTAAGGTTGAGAAATACTAAAAGCAAATAATAATCAAAAGGCTTAAAACTAGTGATAAAGAGAAAATCTTAAAATCATATCATCATAATTTCCTCATTCCTGACAAATATAGAAAGTATATGATATTGTAATATTAAGCATTTTTTGGTAAATTACTCACCATGGTGAGCCAGGAGCTGAACACCAGTAAGTAAAGGCGCCCAGACCTGTAGAGTTACTTGGAGGGGTTTCCAGAACTCACAGGTCAATGTGACCTTTTTTTTTTTAACCTAAATTTACGGAGCTACACAGTGTGCAAAGTATTCTGAAGATTCTGCTGTGGTTCTCCTGACACTTAATCACAGGTAAGAAGTGGTGGGACCAGAATTTGAACTGAAGTCTGTTTTGAAAACACACCAAAATAATAATTAATAATACACAGTTTAAGATCAAAAAAGTGCTCTTAGTTTACTATCTTGGATCTTCATAACAAGTCAATGCACATCTACGTTGCTAGAGCAGTGGTCCACTACAAATTTATTCAGATACTTTGGTAGCCTAAGACAGCTGTGGTAAGGCCTATTAGTCTATATTTCTTCATTTTTCTGTCAATTGGAGGGAAGAAGAGTGAAGAGTAGTCATAGCTATGGCAGGAACCGTGTATGTCATTTATTGAAAACTGTTTATAGTTCTTAAAAAAAATTTTATTGGAGTATAGTTGATTTACAATGTTGTGTTAATTTCGCTACACAGCAAAGTGAATCAGTTACACATATGGATATATCCACTCTCTTCTAAATTCTTTTCTCATATAGGTCATTACAGAGTACTGAGAAGAGTTCCCTATGCTATACAGTAGGTCCTTATTAGTTATCTATTTTATATATAATAGTGTGTATATGTCAATCCCAATCTCCCAATTTATCCCTCCCCACCCCTTCCCCCCTGGTAACCATAAGTTTGGAAAACTGTTTATAGTTTTATCTTTATAGATGCCTAGCCTGGAGAAGGGAAGGAAGATATGGTTATTTTTGTTTGATATGTTCCCCCATGGAAAAAAAATTGAGAATCACTTCTTTGAAATATATAAATCAGACCTCTTTGGATCAATTTAGGTAGATTTTAATAGAATGTACACAGAGAGCTAGAGACATACTTTTTTTTTTTTTTGAATGGTTAAAAAAAGTCACACTAAAGGAAAATAATACTAAGAACACTCATAGTAGCATACTAATCAACAAAATTGTTTAGCTTAGAAAAATTAGAAATTCATCAGTGCTCTAAATGAGTCAAATTTGAGTTCTGTGTTTTAAGAAGTTATCTTCCAAGGTTGAAAAATTAATATTGAACACAATTAGAACAACCGAGCCAATCTTCTTCTTTAGTAGAGGAAATACTAGATCAATATGTGTTTTACTGAGGAAGTATAAACATTAATTAGGGCTAGAGGAGTAGGCAATATATAATTTATCTTGAGCTTAAAACAGTTAAAAGTAGATGTGACTTCACAGTTTTGTTCTTTTAACTTTACCTTTTAACTTTATTTTCCTTCCTCTTTCTCAGGTGGTTCTATATACAAGTTACAGAGAACTCGAAATGAAATTTGATGTAACTTATCATTCATTAACTTTGCAAACATGCCTTGTTTCCCCCTCCAATCGACTTAACTCTTTTTACAGTCCTATATATTCCCTATAAATGAATAATAAGAAAAGTTTATACTTACTAGAAAGAACAGTCGTAAGGAAAATGTAGTCTGAAAAGGATATGAGTCCACATTCTCCAAGGGTGTAAAATATACTGCCTTCATCAGCAAATTTTTCTCGTTCCTGGGCAATTTTCTATTGAATGTATGGGTTCCACCAAAAGATAAAAAGAAGATATAACAGAATGAGAATATAAATAGTTAGAGATGAATCACCATTTATCTGACAGTTTTATGCTATTTATCATAAGCACTTCTCTGATGGCCATTCCAAATTAATGGATCCTTTACAGTTTTTAAGATGATTAAAATTATAAGAAAAAAGATGATTTTGTTTGTTTGTTTCAACACTGGTTTAATGTGAACAATGGAATAAAATTTTCAATTTTATGAACTTCCATTTAACATATAACAGGCCCACTTCAGGGCTGGTTTTATCTCTTAGTTTGAAAAACAATCTACAACAATCTTTTTCTATAGAGGTATATAAGGTAGAGAAAAAAAAAAGAAAAACTAAAATAAAATCAGTTCTAAATGCCCAAGAGAAACTATACAACTAGTAATGAGAAATGAAGAGGTAAGCAACTATTGTAAACACCCACACAAATGCTCAGAAAACTAATTTCTGAAATGCTAATTTTAACTTTTACCTTATGAACCCCAAGAACCTTAGTTTGGGAATGTAGAACAGTTTACAAAGTAAACAGCATCTCTGAAATATAATGTCAAGTCAGACACACACCAAACTTTAGGCATGAGTTAATTTAACTATATTTACTGTGACCTTGATGGAGGCTCCTAAATTTCAGCTATTTGAAGAAACTCTCCCAAAACTTAGCTTTTACTCTAAGTATGTATTTATTTTCTTTAATCTATAAAGCTCACAAAGAGAGTTAATTCTCAGGTTCAGTAATGGTCTATCTGGGAAGCAGTCTCTTCCTGGGTGTTTAAGGAAACTTACCCTGTTTTCTGATTTGCTACCAAACCATAAACTTAGTGGTGACATTGAAGATACTTTCAAAAACTGAAAAGGATCCACCAAAGAGTTAGACTTGAAACACATTTCCATAAGTTCTGGACCAACCAAAGAAATTTCAGGAATTATTCTGGGTACCAAAAAAAGAAATAGGAGGTTTTAAAAACCCAAAACCAACAAAGCACAATCAAAGTAATAATATCATGCAAGCACAAAATAAGAAGCAGCACTGCAAGCATAACCTTGGGAGGAGTATCATGAAAATTAAACCAGCAAGCACCACCACACCACCATCCAGGTACACAACTATCCAATAGGTTACCTCTGTCTAGTGAAGGTCCCATCATACACCACAAAGGAAAGAAAACTGGTTAACCAATTGAAGACACAAGTACCAAATGAATCATCATGATCTTCTTAGTAAACCCACTCAAAACAGCCTCTACTGGATATCTGCTTGTAATAGGAAACAGTAACCATGGACAGGCAAAAATCCATAGTTGAACGCCTGCAAAGTGGTAAGAGGTTTTGATGGTAGTTTCTACTTAGGAAAGTGCTTCTGACTCATTTGTGATGGGCAGAAAGCCTGGTCCGGCCTGACAGAATTTAGAGATTACGTCTTTGAGCCAAAACCAAAAATGAGCCCACAGTCCAATATGTTCAATTAAGGTTAGATCTCATATCACACTTGATCATCTACCAATAGATTAAACACAAATTTCAGACAAAAGAAGGCTATTGGATGAAAAGAGCAGCAAAGCTGTTCACTGGGAAGTTAATATTTTAATTTCTCAAAAGAGAACAATGTACATTTTTAACATTATCCAAGATACTGCAAAAGTAAAGCATGTGAGTAAGAAAAAATACACAAAATGAGAACAGGCTGTCAAAGGCATACCATTACTAGGCAGAATAAATTTGTATAGAAGCTGAGTAACCCGTATTAATTATGTAATAATCTTACGGAGAGACTGCTATAAGCAAATAAAATAAATAATATATTGCGATCCAGAAGTTGAGAAACAGACAAAAGTCTAAGGACAAACTGAAATGAGGCAGATAAGCCAAAAAAGCATATCTAACATTATTTTTCTAAGAACCATCTGGACTATGCTGCTGCTCAGAAGATAAAAAGAAAAATCCAAGTTTGTCCACAACTTTTTATTTTGATATACTTTCAAACTCATAAAAGTGGAAAGATCCATATAAGGAACTCTCATATGCTTTTTACTCAGAACCACCAACAGTTTATGTTATCACTCTATTTGCTTTTCATTTTATGTAGATACATGTTTTCTTTTATACCATATTGAAAGTTGGAGACATATGCCCCTTTACACTTAAATACTTCAGTATATATTTCCTATGAACAAAGACATTCTCTTACATATTACAGTATATATTTCATAAAACCAGGATATTTAATACTGATACATACTATTATCTAATCCACAGTCTATTATCAAATTTAGTGAACTGTCCCAATAATTTCCTTTATAGCTATCTTCCCCCCAGTCCAGGATGTAGTCCACAATCATAAATGGCATTTAGTTGTCATGTCTTTTTAATCTCCATTAATCTGAAACAGCTTTCTTTGCCCATCTTTATTTTTTCCTTTGGAGGTTTATGCCCATCTTTACTTTTTCCTTTGGAGGCTTATTATTATTTTTGATTGTGGTAAAATTCACATGACATAAAATTCACCATTTTAACCATTTAACCATAAAATGTGTGGGCCTTTTGGGTTTGGCTTCACATATCATATTTTGTAGGTTCATCCATGTTGTAGCATCAATCAGTGCTTCATTCCTTTTTATCGCCAAATAATATTCCATTGTATATATACCACAAATTGTTTTAACCATTCACCCACTGAAGGATATTTGGATTGCTTCCACCTTTTGGCTATTGTGAATAGTGCTACCATGTACATTCATGTACAAGTATTTGTTTCACTATCTGCTTTCAGTTGTTTTGGGTATATACCTGGGAGTGGAATTGCTGAGTCGTATCATACCCCTATGTTTAAGTTTTTGAGGAACAGCCAAACTGTTTTCCACAGCGGCTACACTATTTTGCATTAATACCAGCAATGTAAAAGGGTTCCTATTTCTCCACATCCTCGATTTTCTTTTTCTTTCCTTTTTTTTTAAAATTATATCCATCCCAGTGAGTGTGAAATGGTATGTTATTAAGGTTTGACTTACATTTCCCTAGTGCCTAATGATGTTGAACATCTTTTCATGTGTCTGTTGGCCATCTGTATTATCTTCTTTGGAGAAATCTCTATTCAAATCATTTGCCCATTTTTGAGTTGGGTTATTTGTCTTTCTGTTGTTGAGTTTTTTAAGTTTCATTATATCAATATATTCTATACACTAAACATATCAGATATAGGGTTTGCAAATATGTTTTCTCATTCTGTTCATTGCCTTTTCGCTCTCCTGATAATGCCCTTTGGTGTACACAAATTTTAAATATTGATGAAGTTCTATTTGTCTATTTTTTTCTCTTATAACTTGTGCTTTTGATGTCATATCTAAGACTCCATCACCAAATCCAAGATCATGAAGATTCACCCCTGTTTCTCTAAAAGTTTTGTAATTTCAGATTTTATATTTAGGTCATTGATCTATTTTGAGTTAATTTTTGTATTAATGTGAGGTAGGGGTCCAACTTCACTATTTTGCATGTGATATCCAGTTGACCCCCTACCATTTGTTGAAAAGATTATTCTTTCACCACTGAATGGTCTTGGCACCCTTGATGAAAATAAATTGACCATATATATGTGGGTTTATTTCTGGACTCTCAGTTTCATTCCATTGATCCTTGTGTCTATTCTTATGCCAGTACCACACTGCTTACATTTTTATAATTTTTAAAAACTGTGGTAAAATGTACATAACATAAAATTTACCACGGAACCATTTTTTTTTTTTTTTTTGTGGTACGCGGGCCTCTCACTGTTGTGGCCTCTCCTGTTGCGGAGCACAGGCTCCGGACGCGCAGGCTCAGCAGCCATGGCTCACGGGCCCAGCCGCTCCGCAGCATGTGGGATCCTCCCGGACCGGGGCACAAACCCGCGTCCCCTGCATCGGCAGGCGGACTCTCAACCACTGCGCCACCGGGGAAGCCCCCACGGAACCATTTTAAAGCGTAAAATTTGGTGGTATTAAGTACAATCACAATGTTATGTAACCATCACCACTACATAGTTCCAGAACATTTTCATAACCCCATTTGGAAGGAAACCCCTATCCATTAAGCAGTCACATCCCACTGCCCCCTCCCTCTAGCCCCTGGAAATCACTAATTTGCTTTCCATCTTTATGAATTCATATTTTTGGATATTTCATATAAATGGAACCATACCTAGTTATTTTCTTAGTGGTCACTCTGCAGATTACAATTAACATCTTAAATTTACAGCAACCTAGTTTGAATAAATACCAACTTAGCTTCAATAGTATTAAAAAACTCTGTTCTTGTAGAGTTCCATTTCCCTTTATGTTATTTTTGCACATTATATTTTTATACAGTGTGCCCATTAACATAGATTGATAATTACTGTTTCATGCATTTGTCTTTCAAATTACAGAGGGATAGATAGGAGTTATAAACCACAAATAAACTAATGCTGGCTTTTATATTTACCTATGTTGTTACTGGTACTGGTGTTATTTCTCAATATGGCTTCAAGTTACTATCTAGTGTCCTTTCTTTTCAGCCTTAAGTATTACTTTTAGCATTTTTTGTAGGGTAGATCTACTAGCAACAAACTCCTCCACTTTTGTTTATCTGGGAATGGCTTAATATCTATCTCCTTCACTTCTGAAGGATAATTTTGCAGGTATAGAATTCTTGGTTGACAATTTTATTTTTCTTTCAGCACTTTAAATATGTCATCCCACTGCCTTCTGGCCTTCATGGTATCTGATGAGAAACTAGTTGTTAATCCTATTGTGTATAGTTTGTGTGTGGAAAGTTGCTTCTCTCTTCCTGTTTTCAAGATTCACAGTCTTTAGCTTTTGACAGTTTGATTATAATGTATCTCAGTGTGGGTCTCTTTGAGTTTATCCTATTGGAGTTATTTAGCTTCCTGGATAGGTAGATTCATATATTTCATTAAATTTGGAAAGTTTTGAGCCATTATCTCTTCAAATATTCTTTCTGACCCCTTTTCTCTCTCCTTGCCTTCTGAGATTCCTATTGTACATATGTGGCACACTTGGTAGTGTCACATAGGTCTCATAAGCTCTGTTCATTTTCTTCTTTTGTTTCTCAGACTGGAAAATATTAATTGACCTATCTTCAAGTTCACTAATCATTTTTCCTGTGTATTCAAATCTGCTGTTGAACCCCTTCACTAAAATTTTCCTTTCAGCTATAGGAAATTTTCAGTTCCAGAATTTCTATTTGATACCTTTTTATAATTTCTATCTATTTTTTCCTATTAGTTCATACATCATTCTCCTTGTTTCCTTTAAGTTCATTGCCTGTAGTTTCTTTTAGCTCTTTGAGTATATTTTGGACAGTTGATTTAAAGTCTGTCTGTAATAAGTTGCAATATCTGAGCTTTCTCAAGGATAGTTCCTATTCCTTTTTTTTTCCTGGGCCATACTTTGTTTCTTTACAAGCATAATGTTTTTGAAAACCGGACATTTTGTATATTACAATGTGGTAATTCTGGAAATAGGATTCTCTCACCTCCTCAGGGTTTGTTGTTGCTGCTTGCATGGGTTGTAGCCATTTCTTTAATAATTTTTGTAAATTCTTTTGTAAATACTTTGTCCAGCATGGTCACTCAAGTCTCTGTTTCATACCTTAGTAGTCAGCTACTGATTTGACAGAGATTTCCTTAAGTTCCTGGATCCAAAGGGTGGGGGGGAAAAAAACCTCTCAAGATCCTTGCAGACTGGCTCTGCGTTGGCATTCTTTCAATGCTTAGTCACTATTTATAATTCTGCCCTTGCCTTCATTTCTTGCTTGCTTGGAAGCTAAACATCAGCCAGAAGTGAAAGGTTAGGGTCTGTTGGGGTTTCCTCTAAGTATTCATTTGGCCCTGGGTGTGCACATGGCCGTCCAGATTCACCAGTATATGGTAGAGCATTTCAAAGTCCTTGTTCTCTCACCTATCTCCTGCTGCAGGCTCTTCTTTCCCAGCTGTTTTGGTTTGTCTGCTGCTTGTCTTCAGCTGCTGTGGCTAGTATTTACCTTTATGCTTTTAACAAATGCCACCTGGGAGGTCACCCCAGCCTTAAGAAAGCTCCAAGGTAGGCAAAACAAACACAAACCCACAAGCTGATTCCTCATTGGCCAGACAGGTCAAGGCCCACATTCACATTCTCTGAAAACAAGGTCTGCCCTGCCCACTCTGGCACCAGGGAGCTATACCAAGAACGCACAATCTTTATGGCTGCCACTGTGCTGGGGGGTGGGGGGTGGTCATCAGATAAGTTAAAACACCACAACATTCTCTTACCAAATTTCAGCAGCTTCTTTCTTCTTTAAGCATTCCCTTAGTTGCTTAAAGTCTGATTAGTTAGATTCCACAGATCTGAAAAAGCTGATTGACAGTTTTCACTACCTTAATTATTGTCTTAGTGGAGGTGTGTAGTTTTGGCATTACCTACTCTGCCAATTTTGGTCTCTTTATACTTTTTGACCTGGAACAATTTGAAAAGTACAGGTGAATTATGTTGTAAAATATCCCTCAATTCGAATTAGGCTGCTGTTTCCTCATGATTACGTTCATATCTATTATAGCTATTATAAACTATGAATTCATAATGATATCTCTAATTCCATTCTAATACCACAGAGCACAATTTAGTCTTGCCCTTTACACACATGTTACTCCCTTCTGCAACAGAGAGAAATCTGGTTCCCATTATCCACAATATATTTACTCATTTGCTCAAGCTTAGAATACAAGGAAGATAGTTTCACAATTGCTAATTATCCCTGCAAAAAACGAATGTATCATCTAGAGTTCAATATCTGTTACAGTTTTAAGTAAAATCTACCTATGGTGAAATGCACAAATCCAATATATGATTCAATGAGTTTTATAAATACATATCTGAGTAACCCAGATATATATTTGGGTTATAGAACATTTCCGCCATCCCTGATGTTTCCTTTATGCCCCTCCACAGTTAATTCCCACCATATTTTTGCACCACAGATTAGTTTTGCTTTTTCTAGAACTTACTATAAATGGTATCACCAGTATATACTCTTTGATGTCCAGCTTCTATGGTTCAGCATAATGTTGGGGAGATTCATCCACACTCTATTTATCAGTAAATCATTCATTTTTATTGCAGAGCAGTATAATACTCACCAATAAAATTAAAAATATTAAAAGTAAATAATTTATGCAATTTATTTTGCATATAATTATATTGTGCATATAATAATGCACACAAGTAATATCACAATTTATTCATTCCTTTAATGATTAAACAGGCACTTTTCAGTTTTTGGCTATTTTGACTTTCCTCAAAGTTGTACTTCTTTTACTTGCACCATCAATGTATGAGAGTTCTAGTTGCTCCACATCATTGTCAACATTTATGTGGCCAGTTTCTTTAATTTAGCCATTTTAGTGGTATCTTATTGTGGTTTTTTTGAGCATTTCCCTGATGACCAAGTGTTTTAAGCACTTAGTTTATTGACAATTAATATATCTTTCTCTGGGAAGTATCTGTTCAAGTCTTTTGCCCATTTTTAATAGTTTATTGACAATTAATATATCCTTCTCTGGGAAGTATCTGTTCAAGTCTTTTGCCCATTTTTAATAGTTTATTGACAATTAATATATCCTTCTCTGGGAAGTATCTGTTCAAGTCTTTTGCCCATTTTTAATTGGGTTGTTTGTCTTTTTATTACTGATCATTATATGTTCTGGATGTGAGACTCTTCTCAATGTGTTAGCCAGACTCCAAGATAACCCCAATGTTTCTTGCCTCCTTGTGTATTCATGTCCTTGTGTAGACCTAGTTTCTTCCCACATTGAATCAGGGTTGGTCTGTATAACTAATAGAATACAGCAAAAGTGATAATGTGTGACTTCTGAGGCTAAGGCATAAAAGGCCCCTTGCTCTTCTGGAGGGAAGCCAGTCTCATTTGAACACAACACTCAAGCAGGCTTGCGGAGAGCCTACAGAGAGAGGATCTGAGGCCTCCCAACCACAGTCAGTACTATCTTATCAGCCATTTGAGTGAGCCACATTAGAAATAAATCTTCCATCCTTGGTCAAGCTAGATGGCGAAGGCCCTAGCCAACAGCTGACCGAAGCCATTTCTAAGCCATTTGTTGAAAACACCTTCCCTTCCCCATTTAATTATTTTGGCAACTTTGTTAAAAATCAATTTACCTAAGCTCAAAATGGATTAAAGACCTAAATGTAAGGCCAGAAACTATCAAACTCTTAGAGGAAAACATAGGCAGAACACTCTATGACATAAATCACAGCAAGATCCTTTTTGACCCACCTCCTAGAGAAATGGAAATAAAAACAAAAATAAACAAATGGGACCTAATGAAACTTCAAAGCTTTTGCACAGCAAAGGAAACCATAAACAAGACCAAAAGACAACCCTCAGAATGGGAGAAAATATTTGCAAATGAAGCAACTGACAAAGGATTAATCTCCAAAATTTACAAGCAGCACAAGCAGCTCAGTAACCAAAAAACAAACAACCCAATCCAAAAATGGGCAGAAGACCTAAATAGACATTTCTCCAAAGAAGATATACAGACTGCCAACAAACACATGAAAGAATGCTCAACATCATTAATCTTTAGAGAAACGCAAATCAAAACTACAATGAGATATCATCTCACACCAGTCAGAATGGCCATCATCAAAAAATCAAGAAACAATAAATGCTGGAGAGGGTGTGGAGAAAAGGGAACACTCCTGCACTGCTGGTGGGAATGTGCATTGGTACAGCCACTATGGAGAACAGTATGGAGGTTCCTTAAAAAACTACAAATAGAACTACCATATGACCCAGCAATCCCACTACTGGGCATATACCCTGAGAAAACCAAAATTCAAAGAGTCATGTACCAAAATGTTCATTGCACAGC
>NW_020172678.1:1430818-1580829 GCF_003031525.2 Neophocaena asiaeorientalis asiaeorientalis
ATGGGAACATATGTATTAACTGATTCACTTTGTTATAAAGCGAAACTAACACACCATTGTAAAGCAAATAAAACCCAAAAAAGATGTTAAAAAAAAAAATCAATTTACCATGTAAGTGTGCATCCACTCTTCTATAATAGCTTCTGACTTGAGTAGCCTATTCTCTTTTGAAGGTCTTTCGATTACTAGCAAAGTATATGATTGTTTTCCAAAATATAAATAATGCAGCTTGAGAGACTCTGCATAAGATGCATTTGGGGTCATAGTTTAGGCCTAGCCACCTCCACCATTAGAGCAATTATAAAGTCTGCAGAGATAATAAAGACATCACTGAACAGACCTTAAATTGTATATTGATTGAGAATTACTACCAGAACATACCTCCATAGGGGCTATTTTATACTGACACTTTCCAATGCTAATTCAGTTAGTGTGATTGTCTCCAGGAGGACAACCCCTACTCTACTGCACTAAATAGGATATGTCCATGTTTGCAATCCTAGTCCTCTAAAGGAGAAAATATTTCTGTTTGCAGGGCTATCTATGAGACCTCTGCTGTACTGAATACAGTTACAGGGACCAGGAGAGGCCAAAAGAAGGTCAAATTGCTCTACATAAGAAAAAGTTGAAGAAGACATCTGGGAGAAAAAATATAGAAGGAAAAGGGGCCCTGGAAAGGTGAGCCAAAAAGAGGAAGGAGACGTGACCAGAGAGTAATAGAAAGTATCAAAGTTGGGAGAACAGAGAAAAGAAAGCATATGAGCACATATGTGCACACATGTGTTTGAGAGAAAGGACAGAGAATACATGTTTTGCAGTAGCTCTTTAAAAGCAAGAAAGGGACTTCCCTGGTGGTGCAGTGGTTGAGAGTCTGCCTGCCAATGCAGGGGACACAGGTTTGATCCCTGGTCCAGAAGGATCCCACATGCCGTGGAGCAGCTAGGCCTGTGCGCCACAGCTACTGAAGCCCCCGTGCCTGGGGCCCATTGCTCCACAACAAGAGAAGCCACTGCAATAAGAAGGTCCCACTCACCACAACTAGAAAGGGCCTGTGCACAGCGGAGAAGTTCAGTTGGGTCTTTGCACTTGGCGAAGACCCAACACAGCCAAAAATTAATAAATTAATTTTAAAAATAAATAAAATAAAAACCAGAAAGAACGATGTTTAAAGAGGACTTTTAAATTAGCCATGCTTTGTGATGTGCCCTGTGCAATACAGTCTTCTAATTCTTTAGTAAAGGTCTACATTGTTCTTCCATGCTTCAGGAGTTGGAGTTGGGGGAGAAGGAGACAGGGAGAGAAGTTACATTATGTTTTCTGAGGCATCCACTTGTCAAAAAGTAGTTCAGGTACATTTAGGATTACACAACTATCTATCAATATTAACTCTAAGAATTTATAAGTGTGTTTTCAAGTATCCAAAACTCCAAAGATAACGGTTATAAAATTCATGACATATATTAATCACAAACACCTAAACTGTCATAAAACCATTATATTTGATCCCTCAAATTATTTAAAGTTAGGAGGAGAATTAAATAAATATGTCCAGATTTGGAAAGAAGTGAGAATTACCAGAAACCAATTTTTAGACTATTTTGTGTTGCATGACAGTTTGTTAGCTGATATTCTTAAATCAAAGGCCTGATTCTACCATAAATGATATCCTCAAGTCAAACAGCCAAGGCACAAGGAGAATCTGTGAAAATAGATATATTGGAGTTCAATAATGAATAAATTTTTAAAAGCACCGAAGTATGGTGAAAATGGAAAATCAAGATTCAAAGAAGGAGAGTGGAAGGAAGGTTTTTGGTTATTTTTTCTTATTCCTAAAGTCTTATCAGTGTTTAATTTTGCAAATTGAGAATGTCAAGTAAATTGTTCCTTCACTTAATCTTTTGGATAAAGTTTAATCTTTGACTAAATTTTAAGTCATTTTTGTCCTAAGCAAATACCATTTATATACTTCAGGGGTGATATGGAGTCACAGTGCAAGGAAAACATAATCTTCCTTAGCAGATTGGTAGTAATGTTCATTTTCTCTCACTGTCTCAGAGGTGGTTATTTATATTTTTTGTTCCTAATGAACATTTATATTAATATGCATTTTTACTAGTGAAATCTATCACAAGGATTTGTATTTAATTCAATATAAATAATAAACATAAGACAAACTAAAAGGAAGAAATCTATATAAAAGTCAAAAGAAAATATTTCAATTCTATTGTAAGACCATATAATGTGAGATTAAGTAACATATTCACATATCATTCAGTAAAAAAATTTAAAGAAACTTATATTAAAGCTCCTGAGGTAAAGTTCTAGCAACTACTTCAGTGTATATGCTGAAAATTAAACAGAACTAGGTATTTTAAAAAGAGGCTATAATTGCAGATACCTTACAGAGCATTATACTATTTTATGCATCTTAGAAGCTACATATCAGACACTACTCTAATCACTTGAAACTCTGAAGTTAAGGCTGTGAAAGTGGAATGCAGGTAAACTGCTCACAATAGAATTTCTATTCAATTTACTGACAAACGTTACTCCTGTTTTGGAGAACAAGACTATGCAAAGTATTTCAAAGCAGTGTGCTCACTGACTTAAAATGAAATTTAACTGTTTTACTATTCATTTACATGACTTGGTCTTAGATCTTATATGTTTTAAAACTTAAAATATGCCTACAGACTCAACATCACTAAAACATTCAAATTACTGACCTTAAGTACAGGCAAATAAGTTAATAACCTCATAAGAATCCTGGTATTGATCTCAACTGCACCATATCCTGAATCTTTTAATTTTTTAGATAAGCAGAAAGACTTAAGAGTAAACTTACAGCAAATCAGCAATTACATGTGTAACTACTACACTTCTCAGGTAGTCTAAAACCTCAATTGTTTTACCAGGATGGCTTTGTGCGGAAGCATTCACACTCTGGTTTCTGACCAACCACAAAAACTTATAAAACATCTGGCTAAAGTTGCAGGTACCATCAGGAGCCCTGGGACTGGGAATTCCAGACATGATTCCAACTTGTTAATACTCACAGTGCTCAAACAGTGAATCCTGTTATAATAAGATTGAACAAAATAGGGCCAATAATTTTGCCTTCTAGGACTCGACTGGATAAAGCCAAAGAGAAAAATCATATCTAGGAGTTTAATCTCATTATTTATTCTAGTTAAGATCCACTTTTCAAGTTCTATAGTTTGAAGTAATCTTTTTTCTATCTAGTAGAAGTTGATGCACTATGCCAGCAAAATAGATGCTAACACATCATCTAGAACCTCCAAACATCTCTGGTATATAGAAAATCTGATAAAGAACGCAGCTTTACTATTTAAATTAAGATGTCATCCTTTATGAAACTGAAATAATTTGACTGTTTTAATATTAACATTTCTCTATATTGCTGAAATACATTTCGAAGCCTATCTAAATCCCTCAAGAAGTACTTGTGTTGTATTTCAAAAACAAATTATTGATAATAATATGCTTCTCCCAAAAGATGCAATTTCAGCATATAATTTCCAAATTATAAAGAGTATTTCTACCTACGGTTGGGGTGAAGGCAGGGAGAACAGGTGTTAGAAAGAAAGAGAAAATTCAGCAATTTCCCCATGCAATTAATGCTCACTCTTCATTATTTAGTTGGTGTACAGACAGATGCCAAAGCCTTGTGTAAGATACCAATCTTAAACAATCACACTATTCTCAATCAAACAGAAAATGTTGCACAGTTAAAATATGTGTTATTTTTCTTCCCCCATCCCATACCTGAACTTCCAGAAGATAGAATTTGGGGATATGTCAAATAAAAATTAAACTGAGATGTTTCTAATTTACAGTACTTTATGATTTCTACTTCTGACTCAGAGTTTCCAAACTTTTTAAAGGTATTATTGCATTTGAGGCAACAAACACAAATTACTGTGCAACAAACTGTGGAAGGTGAATGCTTAAGATTCTGGAAACTTCACTCTGCCAGAAAGCCATTCTCTTTTCAGTCCCCATTCTAACCACTTTAGCTCTGAGAAAAACTCCAAACACCTAGAATGCAAATGTTTTCCTATTTCATTAACTAGATGGCTAAAGAGAATATGGATACAAATGAAGATGCTTAAAAAAAGCAGTGGCAGAAGATTTGATTAAAACAATGATAAAAATTCAAAAGTCTACTGGAATAGCATTAACTTCAAAGAAATGATATAACTTTATTGAAATGATTTATTTCAGTCCTCAGTATCTGATGAGGTGTTCTCAAAACCCTAGATGGGAAAAATCATCAACTCTATTAGTTTCTACCACATTATGCCTGCAAACTTGCTTTAAGGCAGCTCTGGGTGGGAGAATCTATATTTTGTCATTATTGATTATCTGCTACCCAAATCTAAGAATTTACTTTTGAATGTTGGCCACTCAAGTCAATCAGTGCTGAGAAGAACTGTCCTGAGCTCAGCAGCAGTCTTGGTTTCAGTCACATGGGTTAGAAAAGGCTTCCCTATCACTTCATGGAAAAACAACCCCACATACAAATTTTGAAAAATAAGTCAATATAGTATTTCACCTTCTCCCATTTGGTAAAAATTATTACAAGAAAAAATGCACCATAAGAACAAAAATAAAAGAGTTTCACTCTGAGGATCACTGTTCACACCCTTGATTTACACTGTTCTAGTAACTATCATCTCCCAGGAAATCCTTTAGAAGAAGAATTTTTCAATCATTTTGAAATCAAACATTTTTAGGTATTCCTTGAATACCACCAACCATTAAAGACATATCAAGAATTTTAAAGTTATAGTTTGCACGTTCTATGCCAGGCACTGTGCTAAACACTTGCATTATCTCTTTAAGTTCTCACTGCAATTCTATGGGATAGGTGATACTACTGTCTGCACTTAACAGATGAGAAAACTGAGGGTTAGAGAAGTTAAATAAGAAGCCCAAGGTGACAGTGCTATAAAGTGGCAAGACAGGTCATGGTCTGACTCCAGAACCCATGCATGAACTATTATATGTTGTACTGTATCAAATGCACAGAAATACATCAGGTGTCTACACTGTTTGCAATTTCTAAAATTTAATGCAGATTGAATATTTTTGGAGCAAAACACAGTTTATTATTGTAAAATATTAATCTTGAGGCTTAGCTTGTATTAGCTCATTTATCTTGAAGTTGAAAATCTAGTTAATGATGTAGGTGCACATCATATTTTTATGCCCTGATTTGTTCAAATGTATATTTTAATCATTTTCAAAATGAGTATCATTAAAAGAATGTAATGATTCTCTATAATCTTCTTAATTAATAGATGTTACATTGATCTATAATTGGAGAAGCTTTTTATTTATATATAAAACTTCTAAAAAATGCACCATGGCAAAGCCAAATATGCAAACCAAGAACTATCCTCACACTTTCTCTGCAAACAAAGGTCATCAATACATATCAGTTGAGAACCCATTTTTACCAGAACAGAAGAAATAAAATGTTTTGAGTGGTTTTCATAGAAATCTATTTGTGTAACTTTGAAACATGCTAGAGTGTTTGTGCTAAAATAATTTTAAAACGGAAGTTAGTTTGGAATGAAGTCCTCTCATATCAAAGTGAATTTCAAATCTTGTTTCATGATGGAAAAGCTAAACATAAAGGTGTTGGAAATGTAATGGTTAGTCATGTTTATGCTTTCAAATCAACAATGATAAATCAAATGGGTTCACAGATGATCCCAAATTCAAACACAACAGAATCTAAAATAAAAATGTATTTAAAGACATCTTAATAGAAGTCTTAATATTTGGGACAGCCAAGTAAACTATACCCTCCTTGGGAGCACTTAACGATTATATTATTGTTTCTCTGTTCAAGATGAAAAATCAAGCACATGGGTTAAATCAACAGACTTTAGTAGTGGTGGAACTCAGAGACTGGAAAGAGACATTATGGATACTCCTCACAGCAATATAATAAGTACTGACAACATTCATAAGCTGCATCTGAAGAACAGCACTCATACTATGCTACCAGAAAAACAAAATGATTCCAGCCTCTCCACAGGCAATAGGAACTTAGCATGCAAAGGACAAATTCCTGTAAGGAAGCAAGCAAGGAAGTCCTCTTGTATAAAGTAACTGCTCATTGACCTTTGGAAGCTTAAACAATTTATACTAGTGTCACCAAAATGAGTGATATTTATAGAACCCAGTATAAACAATTCCTCCACTACCTATTCTAAGAAAAAGAGTTTATTATTTTTAATATAAAATATAATTATTTTATATATAATATAAAAAGCTTATTAATAAGATATCCTTAAGAATACAATAAAACTTGATTCTGAATCCTTGATCAACAAAGGATACTACCTTCAATAGTCAAAGTTTAAAGAAGACTGATGCTCTTTGTCAACTACAGAGGTTGACTACTCAGTGCTGCAGGTTCTGGAGACTTTCAAGTTCTTACCAATTCCTACCTCTTTTCTCTTCTCCTCATTGTCTAGTAAGGACACCTAAGTGAGACAAGTCTTTAAATCTCTAAGCCTTAAACCACACAATTATCAAAGGAGAGGAAGAATTTTTAGCTGCCTCCTACAAACTGTCCTGCCATAAACAGAGAACTGGAAGTGGCTGTCCTCGATACAGGTGTTAACACCTCATTTGATTTACACTCCTTAGCACTCTGCATGATGGCTGTGCCACAGCTATTCTAAAACAAAATCTCCAGGATTAGAAACATTGATAATGGGATTATCAATAAATTATTCTGATACAGTAATTTAAATATTTGTTGGTTTGTTTCAGAATGCAATGTATAAAAATAAACAGCACCTTGTGACCTTCATTAATTAATTATTTTAAACCAAAGGATGTTCTAATTAAGCTTAGTTTATATTTTTATTAAGAAATGCAAGAGTAATGTTTTTTAATGAATATATTTTGAATACATTTTAATCGTTTATAAACTATAATTAAGAAGTCTAAGCCTTCAAAGATCAATTTGAAAAGTACTTCTTAGGCGTGTCCTTGAAATTCTCCTTTGTCAGCCTACAGTCTATATATTCTTTTTTATGATTTTCTCCATGTATTTGCTGCTTTTCCATTTAAAGTTGTTGATTAGCTCAAAAAAGCAAAATAATGAAGTCTTTCTAAATGTTCCATCTGTTTCCCCTTAAGTCATTTTATTGAGCAAAGTACAACTAAGCAACTGCTTATCTGTATTTACTATTTAAGAAATTTCAAAAGAAAAAAAAAACTACTAATTTTTCACTTGAAGTTACATCCCTGCTACAGTTCAACTAGGAACATGGCATCTCTACTAAGACTATTTAAATGACCCAAGTAACTGAGTACCCATTATACAATGATTAAAACAGTTTCTTGACCTTTGGTGTGACACATAATGTTAAAACTTCCTTTTAAATTACGCTAGGTACTATATTCTCAAGGACTTGTGCAGTGTTTGAATTGTCATATTAAAGATTTGTTAATTTAAAGTGACAGGAACTGAATCATTCTCAAGGGAGCAGGGAAAGGACATGAACATGCACTGAACCTTTGTCCCTGAAGCGTTACTATGGGTTTTGAAACATTAATTAATTTAAGGCACATGCTGCTGAGTCAGTACCTGCCAGAAATCCTGATCAGAAGATGAGAAAAAGAAAAAAAAAATAACATTGTTTGATTATATGAACAAAAACTCCCAAATCAAATATATTTATATCACAAACTATTATAACATTTAAAGGACCAAATGTGATTTGGAATAAAATCACTGAACACCCGAAACAGGAAATGAGGAATATATAAAAATATTTTATATATTATCTGCTAGGTACAGTAAGACAAAACAAAACAAAAACCCTAATAACTCAATTCCTAACCTCGCCGAAATAAAACATACAATTACAGAAAAACTTCACATTACTATAAAAAGAAAACACATGAATAATTACCTATTTCTTAAAGAAAAGGGAAAGCAAACACTTAACGTTCTTCCATGGGTAGTGAAACCATTTCTTTAATTAAGGTTTCCTTTAAGGGTATCTCACTATCATTTCATGATATACTATTTTTTAACTTCATGGTGAATTCATTGCTTTACCACCTATATTTAACATATAGGCAACCAAACTCAGATGAGTTTAGAGGATTAATAACTACTCTAAGGAAGAGTTCAGAATGACTACTTAGAAACAGGTCTCTTGCATAATTATGTTGCACTAAATAAAGTACTATTCATGTTAGTAACAAAAAGCCAGCCATCATGAAGGCTGGCACTGTTGAAGCAGTTTAAGTTACCTAATTCAGCTGGGTACCACTCCAAAGTACCTTCATATATCAAATGGCTTTAAAGATTCTTTTTCAACAAATAAACTTCACTGGCTGTGAAATAAAATTTGACCTGAACTTATCATACTTCTCAAACCAACCTTAGTAGCATGATAAAAGTTCTTGACTGAAAAATATATGCTATTGACAATTTACAAGCCTAAGGCTAGGACTGATGTGACAGAGACCCAAAGGATTTTACAGCACTGTGATGAGATGAATCACTGTGAACACAGAACAGCTCAGATATGAGAAATCAAACCAGAGGTCTCTCTTCAGTTCATAGACTAGCCTTTTAATCCCGGCCAATTGCTCATTACAGAGATAGCACAAGGAGATTTTTATAGCTGATTTAACTGGAAAGGAAAGAACAACGGAGAGAGCAATTATGAAGAGCACATGCTTTTCTATAGCATTTCATACAAACCGAGAAAGAAGATAACATACATGATAGCAGCTAACTCCTTTCATAAGTTGAGTAAAGGGCTGAAAGTCATGCAAAATAGCTATAATTTGTAGAGCCAGATACTTTGCTTATTGTCCTGATTTTATAGTTACAGAAGATAATTGACACTCAGACGTTAAGTGGTCTCTTGCCCAAGGTTACCCATCAAGTATGTGGCAGTGTCCATATCTGAATACAGGATTGTCTATATCTAAAACCACATTCTCTCATCCTGCGCTATTATACACTAACAAGTACAGCAATCCATAATTTTGTATTTTTCATATTCGATGCAGAATACTTACATCTACTAACTGTTTACATGTAGCTTGTCAAATACTTAGATGCTCAAATTGGAAATCCCTTGCAAAATATTTCAGACACCAAAACCAGATTTTCTGAGGACTGCAGTGTATTAAAGAGAACTAAAATTGCTAATTTGTAAGAAGAGAGAAAAGTGAGAAAATGGTTTTAAAATAATTTAAAGAACTTTGGATGGAAAAGAAGGGAGACAAAAAAATTTGAGACTAAAAATAAAACAAGAAATTACAACAGGTGTCAAAGGATTTTCTGAAATGCTGAATCTGTACTTGATTTCATTTTGGTAATGTAATTACATTTTAAACTTTTGCTTGTCTAAAGACTAACTATAATGAGTAGCTCTATTCAAATTATTCTACATTTAACACACAACCAATCAGTATTTGAAAGAGTAAATAGTTTAGTTTGTAACAGAAATACTATTTTCTCTGCTATCTTGACTACAATGAGCCAGGATCCAGTTTTCGAAATACAGATGACAGTTATCACCTTAAGAGTGATGCCTTCGATTAAAAAAAAAAGAAAAAACGACAGCATTTTCAAAATGCAAGTGGTGTTCATGGCATATGAGAAAACAATGGTGCAAATAACAGTGAAGTTGAAATTCTAATTTCTAAATTCAGGCATTATAATTTGTATATCTCTTGTTTTCTTCCTTTAAAATGAAACACTATGTGGTTTCTCAGGTTAATATTGGCTTCTAGCTATACTTCATCAAAGCAGAAAAAATTAACTTCAATACTCTTACCAAAAACAACGTGAAATAGCAAGTTCTTTCTCGCACAAATAGCATTAAGTTAGTAAAATAAAAGAAATATTTGATGAGAAATTTCTATTTACAAATAGATCATACAGACAAGTAGCTTAGCTATATGAAAGGTGATATAGCATAGTCCTTAAGATGGTGAACTCTAGAGCCAGACTACCAATTTGGAATCTTGGCTCCACCACTTACTAACTGTATGATCTTAGGTCAAAAAAAAAAAAAAGTTACTTAACTTTTATGTACTTTAGTATCTTATTTGTAAAATAATGAAAATAGTAAGCTATCTAAAAGAGTGGCTGTGTGGATTAGAATAATTATGTATAAACACTTAGAACAGTGTTTGGCATATTATAAACACTCAAAAAACTTCAACTCTTCTTCTTTTCCATATTATTATGATTAGTAGTAGTAATAGTTCCCTCAAGAGACAAATAGAGTCAAGCATTTTTCATTTAGATTTTACTTTCAACTGGAAAAATAAACCACTGACAACCAATGAGTGGATATGTTAATGGCGTTTTTTAAAAGGGCTCAATTATCACCCCTAAAATAATATATAATTATGAAAATATTTGTGGAGAACTTCAGCACTCGAAGGACTGAAATACTTTATCCTCTTAGAATCTGTTACACTTTTTAGGGCAAATGGAAACATGGATCAAAAAGACATGGAGCAAAAATAAAAAAATTCTGCCTATACATTCACATTTATCAATAGAAAGACCTGAATAAATACATCAATTCACCAAGAATTTAGAATTGACTGGTTTCAAGTCTCTGGAAACCAAAAGAAAGAGTGAGGGAGATGTGCCCAATTAACAATGCAGAATTCATAAGAACATCAATCCTGCTATAAAAATTTGAGCAAAATTAAAGCAATTCAAATAAATGTGAAGATTCACCAAACTCTATCCTATAAGAATTTCAGCAACACCCCCCCAATTTACATTTGTTTGATCCGCAATACAATTTACTCTTAGAAGACAGGAAATCCCTCACATAACTTACTATACATGTCAAGGAGTAATAGTAATACTAGACCTTATTCCAGACTCATATTTTATCTGTGATATGAAGTAAATAATCACAACTCAAATAAAGCGTTAAGAGTATTACATTACAGGAAAACAAAATGTGTCCACACTCCCCTTGGGGAACCACGACTTTCCCTTAAAGAGAATGGAATTTTAAACTTCATTTACCAATACTTTTAAAAGAACTTTTACCTAGTAAGCAATTAAAAGCATTTTGTTATATTCAAGCTTTGCTTTTTAACTACAGCTCCATCTTTTTTTCTGCATATCTTTTCTATTATAAACACTGTAATTGGTATTTCCTTTTCTAGACTTTGACCATACTTTTATCTCTTTCACCTCAATGTGGCCATTTCATCTTAATTTGATTTAAATTGTTTTCCTGTTCCATGTATACAAACATTCTTTTAAGTATCATAAAGGAGATGGGAATAAAACACATGTTAATTCTTTCTCCCAAATTAGGAGAGATCCTAAGAGGACTGTAATTACAAATAATGAAAAAATTCATTCCAGAGTCAGGACTTCTGAAATGTTCAGGGAGAGGTTAGGTAAAAAGGCAACTTCATAGAAAGGAAAGAATAAAAAATCTATTTTCCAAAAAAAGAAATACATGGTGGAATGATAATGATGGACAATTAGTTTCAGTGGGCGATTCACTGTTACTTAAAAGAAGAGTATGAAAAAATAAAAAAAAAATTAAAAAAAAGAGAAGAGTATGAACTTTAAAGTTTTTAGAAGAGAGAAGAGGACTACATCAAAGCTCTGGAATACTGGTATTCTTTGCTTAGAAACAATTTTACCCAGACCATGCAGTTTTCTACTGTAACTTAAAAAAAAAGGTAGGGTTTGAGATGGAGAAAGTTGTCTATTATAGGCGATAGGAACAGAAAATACAAACCATAATTTCTATATTTGGTATGCTGAGGAAAAAAAGGAGAAGTAAGAGAAACAGGATAATGAAGGGTATAAACCACTTGGGATAAACCACACCAATACGGGACAGCAATTAACTGATTAAATGAACAAATATTTGACGATTATGTAAAATACAGGCTCCACTTAGAAATGGTGCTTTGTATTATAGACCAATTATTGGATGATAAAAAATTAAACTCAGGAAAAAATATAGTTTTCATTAAAGAAATAATCCAAAATTCATGAATAACTGCATTAACAAATCATAAGGAGAATGCATGGACAATGTAGGGAGAGAGTGCATTTCTAAAAAATCTGTGATATATTACCCTAAAACAAAAGCCAGACCATATTTTGTATTACCATCTATATACTAGTGCTAACACTCTATTTATAATAATTTTCAAATATCCTCTAATAGAAAATCTGAACTCTTTCAAGCTTTGAAGTTTTTAAACTTTTAAACATAGTCTGAATATTTTTACAAATATCATTTAACTACAAAATATATTCTTAAAACCAAAGGTCACTGACTATAGCTTCTTTATATTGAAATACGCCTGTGTTAGTAGATGGTAGATAGTGAAATGCATAAATGATGCAAGTGCCAATAACAAGGTACTGCAAGACTTTTCTACAAAGGAAATTGCTAAGCATCCTTAAAGGATTAGCATACATTAACATAAGGCAGTGATAAGCTCTGGAAAAAGATCTTCCCCCAAATTCAACAACTGCTTAATCAAATTCAGTTTCACAGACTATCAGTTGAAACAGGAATGTTTCATTTACTTCTTGAGAATTTTCTAGTCAAAAAGAATAGGAGAAAAGATGACAAGTATCAAAGTAAGAAATAACTGTTCAATTATTTGTCAATATCAGTTGGGCCATTCTTTTCTATTTTGTATCTGGAGTTTGTATGAAATTCAAGTACAAATGAGAAAACACCCCAGGAAGATGATACTACTTCTACATTTGTTCTTGCTTTCAATGACAAAAGCATTAAAGTACAATTCAACTAGAAGGCAATAAAATAAGCTAGTGTTTCTTACTGGTCAAATGATGGACTTAATTAAATGGTGTGCCTAATGTTAAAACAATGGGGGAATAAGAGGATGAGAATAAATATTTCTCTAAGCAATTTATAACTAGTTCATCTTCCAAGTTTAAAAAAAGAGAGCGAGAGAAAAAGAAAATTATCCATTAAAAAAATCAAAGTAAGTTTGAAAGGAAATTCCTCAAGGGTGTTAACTTTCTACTAATTTCTAATCATCATGCATGAAATTTACTATAATTACCATGTACATCTGTTTTTTCAACAGGATATTATCTTAGGAGTTATATGCTCTGGAAACTGCTACTCAAGAATTGAGATTTTCTCATTGGGAAAACAAAAGAGTCATGAAGATCCAAAGGAAAATAAGATCGACAGTTGAATAAGCATTGATTCTTATAATTATCGAGTGAAGAACTTGATGCATGGCAAAAATCCCTGGAAAAACTACTGAACTGATTAAACACTGAATGAAATTTGTACTCTTCATTATATAAGATATAAGAACAGTATAGAAACTACTTTCTTAGACTTCATATGAAATAAAAGGCAATTCATAAAGATATAAACTAGAGAACTAAGTTTAAGAATCCTATTTAGGAAACATAACCTTCACTCCAAAACAAAACCTTAATAATATATTTGATAGAAATTAATACAGGACTTAAATGAAGAACCTGGCAAAGGAATTAAACATGCATATTACAACATGGATGAAAGGGAAATCTGTGCACTCTGCTAGGGGAACAAGCTATCTGGCTCAGGGTCACTGGCTCAGTTTTATACCTCCTTATATAAGTATCCCATTCCTCTATTTGCTTTCAGAACCCATTCCCCTGGATGAAGTCAACTTTCATATGCCTGACTTTCATGTAGGTCATACTTTCAAAGATTATACATTAATATCCTTAAATCTTGCCTTTCCTACTCTGATTTCAGAATTTTATGCTTCAGTGCATAAACACTTGCAACTATAATCTGCTAAGATTGCCTTCCAAACATAGAAGCACTGCCATTTCTGTTTCCATAGCAAGATGGGTACACAAATACTTTAATGTTTTACTGCATTTTACTCTTGCTATTTCATAAAAATGAGTGGAAATCAAAAAAAATGCAAATGGCACAAATGATAAGAAATGTAGAGCTCATAAATTTAATACAATTGAAACAAACGTGGAGCTCATCAGTCATGCCAAAAGTTGCAAATTTTTAGGATCAAGTGGACAGGTACTGGCCAAAACAGGAAAAAATTAAACAGCACATATGAAACATGAGTTACCATTAGGACTTTTATATTCGGGAGCTCTCTAGGAATGGAAATTCCCCTTTTAACATGTAAAATTGCTGTTTAACTTGCACATATTCAACTTCCTTACATGTTTTCAGGTTTATGAGACAGGACTGAATTCTCATGCTACTCTGGATTCCTTCAGTAGCCAAAAAAAAAAAAGTGATCTGTAAAATTGATTTTGCAATAAGATATTAGTGGTATAATGAGTCATACCTCCAAGAAATATGTGACTAACTGATTTTTTTCCAAGTCATCAAACATTTATTGATTACCTCTTATGTGCCAGGCATGCTCTGGACTCTGAGTGACATAAAGACAGATAAGACAGGGACCTAACCTGCCAAAGACTCTGAAATCAGACCCTGACGTCAATGTCTGCAGCAACCCCTCACATGGATAAGGTATTTTATCATACATAAAGCAGAGGCACCAAGGATCAGAGAGAAGATTGGTCTGCACCAAAGCAGAGCCAGGACTCTAAACCTGGATCTCCTAACATCTAAATGCCCTTTCTTTTTGTTCTTCCTTTCTTTTAGAATATGTGACTTTAAAAAGAGGATACCCACAGATGGAGGCATGGTGCCACCTGAATAGAAAAGGTAATTTTTAGGCTGGAAGCCTTGGCTGAGATCTCGCAGCTCTTAAGGCAGCCACTCATTCCTTCTACTTGTGCAAAAGACCTTAGCACTTATATCTTCACCTTACCAGTACATGTAGTTTTACATAAGGATGCAGGATTGACACATTCCTGCAAGATCAGTTTCTACTAACCCTGACTTCTACCCACCCACCTAGACCCTTGTTTGTAATCCTGCCTTTTCCAGCCACTTCATGATTTTCCTTCTGATTTCCTTCTCTTTAAGCTTTGTAGAGCCATCTCTGACTCGCTCTCCTTCCTTCTGCGCTTTCTTCCTCCTCTTTAAAATTGACCTTTTACTTTTCTTTCTGACCCTGTGTAATATTTTCTTTTTCTTTTCGGGGAATTCAGCCTGAAAGGGGTAAACATGTTTAACTGACTGTTTTGAGATAATAAAATTGAAAGTTTTATTTTCTATACTAAATGATTTATTATATGATTTATTCAGGCATAAAATAAAGAATTGAAAGTAAGTATAATGCAAATTTATATGCAATTTGGGGTGCTCTTCATAATTGTTATAAAGCTGTAAGGACTTCTGTAATTTTCTAGTTAGGATTATTGCTATATACTATCAAAGCCTAAGGAAGGTCAAATCAGATAGGTGTTTTTATAAGAAATGTAAATGTAATATTGGGGGGCTTGTTAACCTTTATAATGGCTATTGAATTAAAATTCAAATGTCAACATACACTGAATTAGCCCTTAATATATACAGCGGGTAACCCATCAGTATTACCCTACACGGAAAAACACAGAAGAGCCTTCTGCTTGATTTTTTTCTGTAGAAGCACTGAAGGCACTTACAGGCCTCCCAATCTAAACAACAAACTTTTTTGATAAGACAAACAGGTATTCAGAAATTTCTCACAAATAATTCTAGAGGAACTTAAAAATCTTCTTAGTAAACAACAGGATATATACGTTGTATCATAGTTCACTCACCTTTCCATCAAAGCGTTTTATTGTATATTGATCCAGACCCAAGTCTGTAAAAGAGAAAAAAACAATACTTAGTCACTGATTATAACTCAGGTGAAACATATGAAATGACAGCTCTCAGTTTTGTTTCCAATCATTCAATTAAATGTACTAGATGGTTTAGCCACAACATTATTCAAAGTCCATAGAAATGAAAATTTTGTCCCACAAAGTGTCAGTGCTAAAAGATACCAACCTTTTATTTTATATATGAGAATATGAAGCTCTGAGATAAAGAGGGTAAAAGTTCATGTGCAAACCTATTCAACAGTAGAGCCAAACTAGAACCCTGGACTCTTCCCAAGGTGATGCTCTTTTCCATTACATCAAAATGATATATATTACCTCTAAATAAGGTAAGGGATATTAGTTTAATCTGAATGCATAATAATTTTTTGTATAAAGTTAAAGAGAGAAGACTTTAATATCAGAAGACATTTTGCAACACACCTAAACAGATAAATAGACCATCTTAATATTACTTTTTAAAGGTGGGTTAAGGGATTTCCGTGGTGGTCCAGCAGCTAAGACTCCGTGCCCCCAATGCAGGGGGAAAGGGTTTGATCCCTGGTCAGGGAACTAGATCCCACATTCCACAACTAAAGATCCTGCATGCTGCAAGTAAAGATCCCACATGCCGCAACGAAGATCCTGCGTGCTACAACTAAGACCTGGCACAGCCAGATAAATAATAAATTAATTAAATAAATAAATAAAAAATAAAGGTGGGTTAAATAATAAATTTAACCTTGGGAATCCCTAGCATTGTGAAATCCTAAGCACTATGAAAGATAAAAGCAAGTATATTAAGTGCTCCTGAGGGCTGGGATTTTCTGTCTTTGCTGACTGCTTTATCCCAGTACTTGGAACAGTGGTTGATCAATAAATACCTAAAAAAAAATTGAATGAGTAAGATACAATCCCTGCCTCGAAGAGTCACAATTTATTAAGAAAGACATATACATATAGTAATATTACAAGGAAGGATACAATGAGTTCAATAAGAGGGTGGTGTGGGAGTTTTTAAAGTGGAGAAATCAGTTCCCAATTACACTTATTTTTCTTGCATAATTACTCAGTTCTTTTCTTTCAGTTCTCACTTTATTCATGCCAGTTCAGACCCTTGCCTCATTATGCCCAGAGTACTACAAATATAGGATTATCACTGCTCCCAAAGGAAGCTTTTTGCATTTCTGCTTCTACACATTTGGTTACACACACTCCTTATCTAAAATATGCTTCACCTTCTAGAAGCCTGCCCTGAACAAAATGAACCACTGACTGAAAAAGAAAGAGATAAGTCAGCAAAAAGGAAAATTTAAAAACAAATCTAATTTTTAACCTCACAGATACTCAAAAAGATACCAGTCATAAAGGTAGAACATGCTTCTATGATAAGAGAACAGAAAACAAGAAAGAGTTGTAGACAATTAAAACTATGATTGCCTATCTCCCCCCTATTTCTTAATATACTGTCAAAAGATTAGGAAAAGGTTATCTCAGGACCACTACCAAAAAGACAACAGGATGGAAAACAGAAGAGAGAATTACAGAGAAACAGAGACTCAATACAAGATCTTATATCATACAAGACCTTTTCTCATTCAGAAATAGGTAAGAAATAATCCAAAAAGTATTACCAGAAAATTTCTCAGAGCTGAAGAGTGACACAAATTAAAAGAACTTATTTAAGCAAAATGAACAAAACCTACTTGTAATCCAGTTGTATGCTTGTAAAATTTTAGAGTACCAAGAAAAAGAAAATCCTCAGAATTCCCAGAAAAAAACCTTCCTAGTCCTTTAAAAAGGAATGAGAATTAGTCTAGGATCAGATATCTCATGAGTAAAACCTGGTACATCAACTAAGGGAAATATATGCTTACTAATTAGAGCAACACTGTCCAACAGAAATATAATGTGAGCAATAAATGTAAGCCACATGTATAATTAAAAATTTTCTAGGGGCTTCCCTGGTGGCACAGTTGTTGAGAATCTGCCTGCCAATGCAGGGGACACGGGGTTGATCCCTGGTCCGGGAAGATCCCACATGCCACGGAGCAACGAAGTCCATGCGCCACAACTACTGAGCCTGCGCACTAGAGCCTGTGAGGCCACACCTACCGAAGCCCACGCGCCTAGAGCCCATGCTCCACAATGAGAGAAGCCACCACAATGAGAAGCCCGTTCACTGCAACGAAGAGTAGCACCCGCTCGGCGCAACTAGAGAAAGCCCACACTCAGCAATGAAGATCTAACACAGCCAAAAATAAATAAATAAAAGTAAATAAATTTATTAAAAAAAGAAAAATTCTAACAGCCACCTTTAAGAAAGCAAATAGAATGTATAACTGATTCACTTTGTTATAAAGCAGAAACTGACACATGATTGTAAAGCAATTATACTCTAATAAAAATGTTAAAAAGAAAGCAAATAGAAACAGGTAAAATTAATTTTAATAATGTATTTTATTTAAATGAATATATCCAAAATAGCATCATTTCAACATGTAATCAATATAAAACTTACTGAGATATTTCACATTACTTTTCACACTAAGTTTTCAAAATCTGGTGTCTATTTTACAATTATAGCACATCTCAGTTCAGACTAGCTACATTACAAGTTATTATCGTAATATTCAAAAGAACTCAAAAGTTAAAAAATATTAAAGTGATTACTTCTGTGACATAACTGGGAGGGTGGAAAAATTGGAACAGATCTGTGTTTTTCATTAAGTGCTCTTCACTATAGTTTAGAAAATATTTTACCATGTGCATCTGCCAAATAAAGGAGGGGCATGTAAGGACAGCCTGGCATGTAGTGAGAATTCCTTCATTTAAAAGCAAATACAGGGACTTCCCTGGTGGTTCAGTGGTTAAGACTCCATGCACCCAATGCAGGAGGCCAAGGTTCGATTCTTGGCTGGGGAACTAAGATACCACATACCGCAATTAAGCCTGTGCGCTGCAACTACTGAGCTCGTGTACTCTAGAGCCCGCGTGCCACAAGGAAGACCCAGAGCAGCCTAAATAAATAAATAGAAACAAATACAGACATAAAGTAGGCCAAGAGATTCATAATTTCAAGTTGTAAGAAATGATTATTTCATCTTATTTAGATTTCTTTATTTAGATTTCTTTACCTGTCAAATGAAGCAGATGGTTGGATTAGATCAATTCTTAACATGGTTGGGGATGGAGTGTGGAAAGTATGAATGGATTAAAGAATTCATGCTATCCTTACTCACTACTCCTCTTGAGATTCTAATAGGCCAAATTATTGGGGGAGGGAGAGTATGGAGAAAGAAAGGAAAAAACACAGCATGTGTAGTTTGAAAATATAATCAAATGACTATCCTTCCATTTCTCCACCCTCATTCTTTGGGTCCCAGCTTAGAAACACTGGATGTTATGCCGTTTTCCCTACGGTGCTTTCTATGAATCTCAGACTTCTCTTCAAAGAACTCTCACAGTCATTTAATGCTAACACTATCTCCCCCTTTTCATTAATGAGAAAGCTGACGCTCAAAAGGATTAAACGATTGTTTCTGATTTTAAGTCTAACAATCTTTTTAAATAGTGGCAGTTGCCTGTCTTTTTGAATCCATGACAAAAATAATGTAAACATGCAGAAATACTATAAGAATAGTCTCAGTTTAAGCTTCAGAGGGAATATCTAAAAGGAGGCTTATTTTAAAGATGATAGCTACTCATTTTGCCAAAAGACAAAAGTGAAACAATCAAATATGTCATTTTGATATCTATAAATTAGAGCTTAGGTAAATGGAAGCTCTATACAATTTTACTTAATAAGTCCCAGCCATCTCTCAAAAATTTAGAGATTCATTTTTTCAGTTTAATACTAGAATTTATCCTAAAAATTGTACCCAAAGGATATCCTAAAATTTTATTAAAATAATTATATTTTCAGCTTATGTAAGTCAGCAAAAGTACAGTTCAAGTTCATCAGGTATGAGATAATTTTTTTTTTAATCGAACTGCTGAAAACCAAAGACAAAGAAAAAATCTTTGAAGCAGCCAGTTTAAAGTGCTGAAAGAAAAGAACTTCAACCCAGAATTCTTTATTTAGTGAAAATATTCTTCAAGAATGAAGACAAAGGGCTTCCCTGGTGGCGCAGTGGTTGAGAGTCTGCCTGCCGATGCAGGGGACACGGGTTCGTGCCCCGGTCCGGGAAGATCCCATATGCCGTGGAGCAGCTGGGCCCGTAAGCCATGGCCGCTGAGCCTCCGTGTCCGGGAAGGGCCACAACACTGAGAGGCCCGTGTACCGCAAAAAAAAAAAAAAAAAAAGTATGAAGACAAAATAAAAATGTTCTCAGATGAAGAAAAACATAGAGGATTCATCACCATCAGAACTGCTCTAACAGATGTTCTATCCTTCAAGGCAGAAGAAATGATACCAGAAGAAAGTATGGAACTTAAGGAATAAATAAAGAGCAACAGAAGTAGCTAATATCTAGATATATATATAACAGACTAGTTTGATGGTTGAAATAAAAACTTAAAACAATGTCTGGCAGAGTTTTCAACATATGTAGATGTAATACATATGACACTACACCATAAACTGGGGAGAAATCTTTATAGTGGTTAGATATCTATATTCCACTTGAAGTGGTAAAATTATAAATTCTCAGCAAACTGTGAAAAGTTAACTATGTATATTATAATCCCAATAGCAACCATTAAATTAAAGATACACAAAGAAGTATCGTCAAACCCCCTGCCAAAATCAATTAAAATGAAATATTAAAAAATCTTCAAATAATCTGAAAAGAAGGCAGGGAAGGGGTAAAAGAGGAACATAAAAAAGGGAAAACAAATAATAAAATTTGTTAAATTTAGGTAGACCTAAATTTAAACATATCAACAGTTACATTAAATATAAATCATCTAAACACATTAATTAATAAAAGGTAGAAACTGTCATATTGGATAAAAAACATGATCCAACTATATGTTGTCCATAAGAAACCCATTTTAAATACAATGATATAGGTATGGTTACAAGTAACACGATGGAAAAAGATATATATGAAAAATGAATCAAAAGAAAGACTGAGTGGCTACATAAATATCAGACTATGTGGACTTTAGAGCAAAATATATATATATATTAGCAAGGATAAAGAGAGTCAATTATATAATGATAAGAAGGTCAATTCACCATGAAGCTAGAATAATCTTAAGTGTGTATTCACCTAATAAGAGTTTCAAAATATTTGAAGCAAAAACTGATACAATGGAAAAGATAAATAGACAAATCCACAAATAAAGTCAGAGATCGACATCCTTCTCTCAATAATTGACAGAGAAAGTTAACAGATAATCAGTAGGGATATGGAAGACAGAAAGATGGGCTGCCTGGGACTTGCCTGGGAAAAATTGGGAAGGCAGGATTACAAATGGGTATGAAAACATTCTAGAGGGTGATGAATACGTTCATTATATTGATTGTGCTTATGGTTTCACTAGCATATACATGAGATTAGTATATCAAAACTCATCAAACACTTTAAATAATGCTGATATTCTATGTTAATTACACCTTAATAAATCAGTAAAAAGAAAGAGACAGTACAAACAACCAAGGAGAAGAATGCTATGTTTGAGAATATTGACAGCTTCTGTATATTAAAAATTATCAGAAACAAAATAAAAAGATGGGCCACAGACTAGGAATAAATATCTGCTATATGGCAGACTCCAATAGAGAATACATATAATACTTTTATTAATCAAAAAGAAATCAGGGCTTCCCTGGTGGCACAGTGGTTGAGAGTCTGCCTGCCGATGCAGGGGACATGGGTTTGTGCCCCGCTCTGGGAAGATCCCACATGCCGCGGAGTGGCTAGCCCGTAAGCCATGGCCGCTGAGCCTGCGTGTCCAGAGCCTGTGCTCCACAACAGGAGAGGCCACAACAGTGAGAGGCCCGCATACCGCAAAAAAAAAAAAGAAATCAAATAGAAAAGTGAGTAGAGAAGATAAATAGGCAATTCATACATATGGCAATGTGAACAGCCAATAAACATTTGGAGATAAGCCTTACTAGTTACTAATGAAATGCAAAACAAAACCAGATACAATAATTTCCATCAGATTGCTAAAAATTTAAGTCTGATAATACCATGTCTTGGCAGGAATGCAAAGGAGGAAACTCATACATTCCTGGAGAAAATATAAATTATTTTATCCACTCTGGGAATCAATTTGGCAATGTTTAGCAAATTTGAAGAGGGTATCCTACAGGCCAGCAAGTCCAACTTCCAGGTATACATGTTGAAAATAACTTTTTGTAAATATGCACCAGGAGACATACAGAAGAATGTTCACTTCAGTATGGTTTACAACAGAAAAAACACTGGCATATTAGATTTTTGTTCTCAAATCTTCACTTCCTCCTCCTTGACCTCTGTGGAAAATCCCTTAACTTTGGGCTTAGCCATGTAATTTGCTTTGGCCAATGGGATACTAGCAATTATGACATGACTCAATCCTTAAAATGGACTTCTGACATTGGCTTGCTTTCTTGCACCTCTGCCAACAGTATGAGAGGATAATATCCCAGATAGCCCTTTGGTTTAAAAAGGATGAGAAACATATAGAACAAACTAACAAATCTGACAAAACCATCAAGCAGAGATGACCTAGACGAGATTAGCCAGCCCCTAGCCTATCTAAGCAAGGCCAGCTGAGATCAACAGAGCACACCCTTTGTGACCTGCAGATGCATGAGGTAAATAAATGCTTGTGTTTTATGCCACTGACATTTTATATGGCTGTTTGTTATACAGCAATAGCTGACTGACAAAATTGGAAGTGTTCATCTACATGGACATGGGTAAATTAAATACTGGCATATTTATACAAGTTTAAACAACTGATATACACAACTATATAGCAGTGAAAATAAGAGAACAGCTACCTGTGTCAACAAACACACACATATAAACATAATATTTACATATAAAAAAAGCATGGGAAACGTAGCAGCTTGAAAAGGCTAAGTTATGCTACAGTAACAACTTTAAAATCTCAGTGGCTTACAACAAAGAAGGTTTTATATAGTGCTCATGCTACCTATTTATCATACTGGCTACAGCTCTGCTTCACATGGTATTGAATCTGGGATCCAGGCTGACAGGGCAGCAACCTCTATTTGGAACATAGCAGAGGTAAAAGAGAACACAGCAAATCACAAACTGACTATTAAAGCTCTTGCTTGAACATAGTGTATATAGTTTCTGCTCACATTTCATTGGTCACAGGAAATCACATGGTTAGGTCCAAACTCAATGCTAGGAGATGAATACAATCATTCCCTGGGGAAGGACAATGGATATACGTGAATGTTATAGTCTTCATCGAGAATGATAAACACCAGGGTCTTCCCTGGTGGCACAGTGGTTAAGAATCCACCTGTCAATGCAGGGGACATGGGTTCAAGTCCAGGAAGATCCCACATGCCAGGGAGCAAGTAAGCCTGTGCACCACAGCTACTGAGCCTGCGCTCTAGAGCCCACAAGCCACAACTAGTGAAGCCCCCGTGCCACAACTACTGAAGCCCATGTGCCTAGAGCCCGTGCTCTGCAACAAGAGAAGCCTGAGCACCACAATGAAAAGTAGCGCCCGCTCACTGCAACTAAAGAAAGCCTGCACGGATCAACGAAGACCCAATGCAGCCAAATATAAAAATAAATAAATAAATAAGAATGATAAACACCAAATTAAGGACAGTGGTATCAGGAACCAGGGGCAGAGACCCTTATTTCTTACTATAAGAAACCCTTGTTTCTTATTATTCCACAAGAAGTCAGCAAATATTTTTCTGTAAAAGGCCAGATAGTAAATATTTTAGGCTTTGTGGGCCACTTATAGTCTCTATTGGAACTCCTCAACTCTGCTATCATAGTACAAAAGCTGCCATGGACAATACATAATGAATGAGTTCCAATAAAACTCTTTTTATGGACACTGAAATTTGAGTTTCATGTAATTTTCAGGCAGCACAAAATATTCCTCATGTGATTTATTTTTTTTAATGTAAAAAATATTCTCTGCTCATGGGCCATACAGAAACAGGGAAGTTCACTGTAGCTGACCAACACCTGCTCTATACTCAGCATCACTGCAGGAAATTAAAATAAAGGATACATGCACCCCAATGTTCACCGCAGCACTATTTATAATAGCCAAGTCACGGAAACAACCTAAATGTCCAACGATAGATGAGTGGATAAAGAAGATGTGGTACATATATACAATGGAATACTACTCAGCCATAAAAAGGAACAAAATTGGGTCATCTGTAGAGATGTGGATGGACCTAGAGTCTGTCATACAGATTGAAGTAAGCCAGAAAGAGAAAAACAAATATCGTGTATTAACATATATATGTGGAATAAAATGGTATAGATGAACCTATTTGTAGGGCAGGAATAGAGACGCAGACGTACAGAACGGACATGTAGACACAGGACGGGAAGGGGAGGGTGGGACGAATTGGGAGATTAGGTTTGACATAAATACACTACCATGTGTAAAATACACAGCTAGTGGGAACCTGCTGTATAGCACAGGGAGTGCAGCTTGACGCTCTGTGACAACCTAGATGGGTGGGATGGGGGGATGGTTGGAGGGAGGTCCAAGAGGGAGGGGATATAGGTATACATATAGGTGATTCATGTCATTGTACAGGAGAAAGTAACACAACACTGTAAAGTAATTTTACTCCAATAAAAAATTTTTTTTAATAAAATAAAAGTAGAAGACAAGGTTCTTGTATGGAAGGAACTTACCCTGTTGGGGCAAAAACATTAGAACAAAATTGTTTCAAAAATACATTCATTGTATATACTTTCATGTGTTTCTTGTTACTTAATAGTGCCCTTTCATTTCAGCTTAAAGAAGTCCCTTTCACATTTCTTGTAAGGCCAGTCTAGTGATAAAAAATTCCTTTAGCTTTTGCTTGTCTGGAAAACTCTCTCTCCTTCAATTCTGAAGGGCAACTTTGCTGGGTAAAGTATTCTTGGCTGGCATTTTTTTCTTTCAGTACTTTGAACATACCATGCCACTCCCTCTGGCTTACAAAGTTTCTGCTGAAAAATCTGCTGATAGTCTTATAGGGGTTCCCTTGTATGTAACAAGTTGTTTGTCTCTTCTTGCTTGCAAGGAGTCTCTCCTTGCCTTTAACTTTTAACACTTTAATTATGTGTCTTGGTGTGGGTCTCTTTGGGTTCATCTTTTTTAGAATTTCCTGGGCTCCTGGATCTGGATGTCTGTTTCCTTCCCCAGGTCAGGGGAGTTTTCAGACATTATTTCTTCAAGTAAGTTTTCTACCCCTTTCTCTTTTCTCCTTCTGGAACCCCCATAATGTGACTGTTGGTCTGTTGATGTTTTCCCATAAGTCCCTTAAGCTATCTTCACTCTTTTTCTTTTTTTCTTTTTGCTCCTCTGACTGGATAAGTTCCACTGTCCTCAAGTTCACTGATCCTTTCTTTCACTTCATCTAGTCTGCTATTGAACCTCTCTACTATATTTTTCAGTTCAGTTATTGTTTTTCCATTCTGTGGCTTCTATTTGGTACTTTCATGTATTTTCTATCTCTCTGTTGAAATTCTCACTTTATTCATGCATTGTTCCTGTGAGCTTGCTAAGCATTTTTATAACCATTATTTTGAACTCTTTATCAAGTAAGTCACTTATCTCAATTTTATTAAGGTCTTTTTTTGAGGTTTTATCTTGTTCTTTTGTTCGGAACATATTCCTCTATTTCTTCACTTTTTGTAACTGAGTTGGTTTCTAGGCATTAGATAAAACAGCCACCTCTCCCAGTCTTGAAGGAGTGGCCTCGTGGGGAAGCTGAACCTTATCATTCAACCCTGCCCTAGCTCTTGGTTGTCCTTCAAGCCTCTGTGATTGTCCAAGTAGCCTACTTTATTCTTAGAGGCTCCCAGTAGTTGAGGCTCCTACTTTGCTCTTAGAGGCTCCCAGTAGTGCCAAGAGCCATCAGGGTCCCAAAGAGGAGGATCTCAGTCAGCACCTAGATTCAGGCTGACTGGAAGCCAGACCCTCAGGCAGCAGTTTTTAAAGTATGCAAATAAACTTCTTTCAGGAGAAGGCTGGGAGATGAGTGTTTGTTTGATTCCTCTACACTGAGCCCTGGGGTGATAGCCAGTTTAAGAACTGTTACTTTGTTTGCTACCACCTATGGAATCCATGAACACAAGCCCCACTGGTCACCAGAGCCAAGCTATCAAGGGATGTGTCCTCTGGGTGGCAGCCACAAAAGCTGGGGAGCCAGACATGTACACAAGCTCCTTTTTCATAGATACCAGCAACCTGGGTCAGGGCAGAGGGAGGGCACAAAAATGATGCTCACTGGCCTCCCCAGTCTCTGGAGAGGACTGTAGTCAGACCATAGGTATGTGTTTAATTAGAAGCCTGCCCCTCAGGCCACAGCTATAAAGATAAGTTAATAAGCCTCTTTTACAGAACAACTGGGGTATATTTCATGCTGGTTATCTGTGCTGTGCCCTGGGAATGCCATAACCAGTTAAGAATTGTTTCTCCATTTGTTACAGTCCTACGGGACCCGAGAACATAAGCCCCAGTGGCCACCAGAGCCAAGTGATCAAGGGATGTGTCCTGGGCACCAGCTGCAAAAGTCAGTACGCCATGGGGTAAGTGAGGAGAGGTTGGTAAAAAGGTACAGAATTTCAGCTATAAGATGAGTAAAGCCTGAGGATCTAATGTAAAACATGGTGACTATATAGTTGATAACACTGGATTGTATAAATGAAATTTGCTAAGGGAGTAGAACTGAAATATTCCAAAAAAAAAAAATTAAAAATAAATCTGTGTGGTGAGGGCTAGATTAATTAACTAAAAGGGGGGAAATCCTTTCACAATGTATATGTATATCAATTCATCACAATATACAATTTAGATATCTTACAATTTTATTTGTCAATTATACTTCAATAAAGCTGAATTTTTTAAATGGTAAAAAAAAAAAAAAAGTCAGTACGCCAGACGTGTACACAAATTCTCTCCTGGGAGATACCAGTGACCTCAAGCAAGGCAGAAAGATACACAAAGATGGCTCCCACTGGCCTCTGCAGTCTTTGGAGAGTATTTCAGCAGGCATTCAGATGTGTTTTAAACCAGAAGTCTGCCCCTTAGGCCAAAGGCTCAAGGCAAGCAAATGGGCCTCTTTCACAGAAACACTGGAGGTGTGTTTCAGTCTGCTGTCTCTGTGCTGTGCCCTGATGGTGGCAGCCAGTTAAGAATGGTTTCTCTGTTTGTTACAGAGCCCACCAGCCTGTCTTTGGAGAATATTTCAGTAGGCCCCTAGATATGTGTTAAATTAGATGTCTGCCCCTCAGGCCAATGCTTTAAGATAAGCAAATAGGTCTCTTTCACAGAAAGACTGGGCACTTTTCACTCAGCTGCCTTTGCACTGGGCGCTGTGGGGCAGCCGGGCATGAGCACTCTATGCTCCCCAGTTCACTATAGCCTTGTGGGTCTTGTAGATGCAAGCCTCTTTGGCTTTCAAACCTAGATGCTCTGGGGGCTCATCTCTCAGGTGTAGGTCTCAAAAGCTGGCATCAAACCTCCTGCTCCTCAGGTAGAAGCTCAGGTCTGTGAGTTCTCTCCTGACCACTGGTTACTGTAACAGGGGTAGAGTTTATGGTGAAATTGTGTCTCAGCCTCTTCTATCTGTTTCAGTGTGGGTTTTTTCTCATTTGCCTGATGTGTAGGAGTTATAGATTTGGTGTGTCTGTGGGAGGGGGTGAGCTCAGGATCCTCCTACAACACCACCTTGAACCAAAACCACTGTATATAATCGAGTGTAAAATTATGTGTCTCAAACTAAAAGTGCTCTAGTAAGAGTATCACTAAGGGCATGACTCATCCTAGAGAGAATATGGAGTCCAGGACAAGTAAATCACAGTATGATCTGTGTTTCCCCTTTTCACATCCTTTTCGCCTTCCATGAGACAAAATCAGATCAAGATGAATAGGTCAGCCAGTGGGATATGGTGGAAAGGAAACAGAGATCCTCTTTGCTCTGACGAAAGCTCAAGTATGCTTTGCTCTGACAAAAGCTTAAGTTTTTCTATATAGTACTTTAAAAACTCTGCCCATGCTGCTGCTTCTCCAAGTCATTGGCTAGCTATGCAAAACTGGTTACTACAAGCAGCACGACCCAGAGCTTGAAGCAACTGCCTTATCCACTATATCCAGAGACTTTGATGATACTAAGATTGCACAGAAAGGGAGATGAGATGTATTCCAGTCATACACTATATATATTTTTTCCTTTTAATGTCCTTCTTACTTACCTATGGCTACTCTAAATTCTTTTGGTATTCAGTACAAAATTATTCTTAATCAGCTTGTTACTGAAACTCATCAGCACTCCACTCATTTAAAAACTGCTTAATTTTAGGGCTTTGTGATTATTTTTGAACTGTTCTAAAACTAAAACAAGTTTAGATCTGTTAGGTATCCTGGGATACGGTATGTGTGAAAGACATGACAAAACAAAGTTGAAATATGAGCTACTGGCTAGAGTCCAGCCATCTGATGATAGAAAATCAAATTACAATTTGAATTACAGCCTCACTCTTTTCTTTATTTCAACCCACATGGGAATAATACATATTTTTACTTCTGCTACATCAACATTTGTGGAAATCTGTGTTCATGAGCAAACAAAAATGAAGCCAAATTTTCCATTAAATCTCATTTTAATATACTACAACTTCCCCTCAAGATTATTATCTTAAAAGAAAAGCAATCATTCATTATTCTGGCTTTTTATGAAAACCAGAAATGTGCTTGGTATATTAGACATTTAGTAACTATTCTGTCCATGTGACAGGTCTTTCAATAATTAAAAAAACAAAATTACAAAGTTAAATGCCAAAATGTGTGTAAGCAATTAGAGTATATAATGATTTCCACAGGAAAAAAAAAAAAACTTCCTTAAATGTCCAGATAATCTTTAGTAAACTACCTAAAGTGTTGCTTCATTTTCACTGTCACACTGGAAGCAAAGTACAGTTTTATTTAAAGTTACTGTTACATATTAGATTTCATCTGGTTTTAGAAATAATTTGACAAGTACAAAATATTTTACCATCATAAAACCCAGGAATATATCTTGCAATCCTTTTTTCTGTCTTACACACAAGTCTTCTTTAATCCTTCCTTCCATATGTCACAAAACAAGGTGCTAAAACTAATTCAAAAGGCTCAAAATCTAAAATTCAATGCAATTAATGGAAACTTTATATACCTTCTTTCTGATTATAAAAGATTGTATACTCTATAAAGGAAGAAATTTTTGTCTGTTTTATTCATTCCTGCATGCCCTGCACATAAAATAGTGCCTAACCCATAGCAGAGCTAATTGATCAATACTTGTTGAATGAATGCATGTGAAGTTTATTAGAAAATAAAGGAACAAGGAATAGTCAAAGAAGAATAAAATAATTCCTCAAAATTTCAACATTCAGAGAGTTAACATTTTGGTATATTCTCTTTCAGCTGCTTTCTACATATTTTCTACATGGCGGAAATACAACGTATAGAGGAACATATTAAATAACACCATGGAGATACAATCAGTAAAATCCAAAATGTGGGAAATTCTAGAATATAAATGACTTACATTCTTTCACAAATAAATGATGTACAGTTTGAGTTTCAAAAGTAGAGAGCCAGTGCAGGAGGACCGGGAAAAGTGAAACAGGAAAGGAAGGAAAGCCAGTGCAAGGGTGTGTCATTGAGCTGATTACTGCTGTAGAAAACTAGGGCTCAATACCCCTTAGCCCACCCAAGAAACCATGTAGTTTGTATCCTCAGAATTGACCATCCAAGACAGTGGAGAGGAGAGTATTTATGCACCAAGCCTCAACAAAGAGTAAAGTCCTTTATACCTCTGTATGTGTGCACGTGCCAACACGGTTGAGCAGGCTCCCGAAGGGGACCCATGCTATAGCAGCAGAGATGCTCTATAGCAGAAACAAGAGACACATAGTGTAGCTGAGGGTCTTTCCTGTTAGGCTGTATCTCTATCCTGATAAATGCTGCAGCAACAATCTAAGCAAAAGGTAAAAGGTGGGCTGAGAGATGTGAAACAAGGCATAAAACTGGTCTTGCTTAATGGCAAGGAAAAAATGGCAAGAAGAAAAAGAGAGAGAGAAAAACCCATAAAGAAAGACTGAAGAGATATATCAAACATAGTGTGTGGCCATTTTTGGAGGTTGATTTGAATAAATCAACTGTAAACAATGTATTTTAGATAGGGAAATTTGAACGATGCCTAGATATTTGCTATTAAGAAATTACTGTAATATTTTTAAATTATTGTTATTACTGGTACTAGTGTTTTTTTTTCTGAAGTACTTATCTTTTGGAGACACATACAGATGTGTCTTTAAAATTGCTTTAAATTGGCTTTAAAACAATCTGGGGTGAGGAGAGGAAGTAAAAAGGTTATAGATGAAATAAGATTGGCCACGTGTTCATAGCTGTTGAATCTAAGTGACAGGTACATATGGGTTCATTATACTACTCTCTGTACTTTCTATGTCTGAAAATTTCCCTAAGAAAAAAATTTAAATATACGGCAAATTTCCTGCACCTTTGAAGATTTCATTTTTCCTAGAGATATATGAATGTTAATAAACATGGGCAGGGGCTTCCCTGGTGGCGCAGTGGTTGAGAATCTGCCTGCCAATGCAGGGGACACGGGTTTGAGCCCTGGTCTGGGAAGATCCCACATGCCGCGGAGCAACTGGGCCCGTGAGCCACAACTACTGAGCCTGCGCATCTGGAGCCTGTGCTCCGCAGCAAGAGAGGCCGCGACAGTGAGAGGCCCGCGCACCGCGATGAAGAGTGGCCCCCGCTTGCCACAAGTAGAGAAAGCCCTTGCACAGAAACGAAGACCCAACACAGCCAAAGATAAATTAATAAATTTATATTAAATAAATAAAAATAAACGTGGGCAAAACATTATAAATTCCTTGGTTAGAAAACACCATAACTGTTTCTGGTTCCCCAAGCTCACATTGTTATTTCACATGTCTGTATTTCTGACCACACAGTTTACTCACTCTGAGTGATGCCCACACAATTTACTCACTCTGAGTGATGCCTCTGCCCGCTCGTGTATACAATGATAATAATATAATATCATAATAATAACTATTATTATTCACTTTTCGAAACCCATCTCAAATGCCACCCCCTTTAGGATGCCTTCCTTATAATGCATAGTTTCTTTTTCATAGCCTACTACTGTAACATATATGATTGATTCTCACTAATTGTGAGAGTTATGTTCTATAAAGTTGCCATGAACAAAGAATCAGTGAATACTGACCTATTACTCCTAGGGGAAATACAGGGTTAGGTTCCTATGATCCTCTGGTCACAAGTTTTTTTTTTAAACCAATCAATACATAACCTTATTTTATGTGTGTTTTTTTTTTAGAGACACCTTTTTTCCTCTCCCCTCCTTCTATACATATTTGATATATCTATATATATATTTGATTCATTCTTTCTCTATATATATCCTTGATTAATTAACAATGAACTCACGGCCAACTCAAGCCTGAAGAAAGCTTATCTCACACACATATTTTCTCCTAAGGCACATTATAGCCTTCTTATGTTTAAGAACACTAGACAGCACATCGATACTACATGGAGCAGGGGGAAGACAGACAGCAATCACCAAGATAAAGCACAAAAATTCTAAAAACATGGCACTAAATAAACAAAGCAAAGGACACATATGAAAGCTGAAACAAAAAGGCAGAGCATTACTTTGTTTGACCTCAGCTGGGAACATGTACACGGGGTGACTCAAGCTTTTTGCTGCACTGCACATAACCACAGATGACTGCAAAAGTACCATTAAGTACTGATTATGGGGTTACAAGTAAGTTTTAGTGAGCATGCAAATTTGCAAATACAAAATTTGCAAATAATGAGAACTGACTATATATTCTTTATTCCCTTTTTAAATTGAGGTGAAATTCAAATAACATAAAATAACCATTTTAAAGTGTCCAGTTCAGTGGCATTTAGTACACTCATAGTGTTGCATAACTACCACCTCTACCTAGTTCCAAAATATTTGCATCACTCTAAAACAAAAATAAAAACAAAAAAACCCACCTTGTATCCATTAAGCAGTCAGTCCTCATTCCCCCAACCCAGCTGCTGGCAACCAACAACGTGCTTTCTGTCTCTATAGATTTATCTAGATATTTCATACAAATGAAATCATATACCAATATAAAATAAAAATGAAAAAAAAAAGAAATCATATGATATGTGGCCTTTTGTGCCTGGTTCAGGGTTCATCCACATTTGAATAATATTTCACTGTATGTATGTATCACAATTTGTTTATCCATTCATCTGTTAAAGGACATTTAGGATGTTTCTACTTTTTGGGTATTGTGAATAGTGCTACAATGAACATTCATATACAAGGACTTGTTTGAATACCTGTTTTCAATTCTTTTGGGTTTATACTAGTAGCGCAATTGTTGGGTCATATGGTAACTTTTTACTTACATTTCTGAGAAACTGTTTTTCATAGTGGCTGCACCATTTTACATTCTCACCAGCAACATATGAGGGCTTCAATTTCTCCACATCTTTACCAACACTTGTTTGCTTTTAAATTAGAGCCAACCTGTGAGATGGTATATCCTGGTTTCGATTTGGATTTCTCTCATGACTAATGACATTAAGTATCTTTTCATCTGCTTACTGGCTATTTGTATATCTTATTTGGAGAAATGTTTATTCAAGTCCTTTGCCCATTTGTTAATTTCTTGTTAAGTTGTTAGAGTTCTTTTTCACTTCTGGCAGTTTGTGTATTACTAGGAATTTGTTTCATCTAGGTAATCCAATTTGTTGGAATATAATTGTTCACAGTTTTCTCTTATATTCCTTTTTTTTTTTTTTAAGCAGTACGCGGGCCTCTCACTGCTGTGGCCTCTCCCGTTGTGGAGCACAGGCTCCAGACGCGCAGGCTCAGCGGCCATGGCTCATGGGCCCCACCACTCCGCGGCATGTGGGATCTTCCCGGACCGGGGCATGAACCCGTGTCCCCTGCATCGGCAAGCGGACGCTCAACCACTTCGCCACCAGGGAAGCCCTCATATTCCTTTTTATTTCTGTAAAGTAGGTAGTAATGTCCCCACTTTCATTTCTGACTTTAGTTATTGGCTTCTTTTCTCTTTTTTTCTTAGTCAGTCTACCTAAATGTTTCTCAATTTTGTTGATCTTTTCAGAGAACCAACTTTCTGTTTCATTGATTCTATTGTTTTCTATTCTCCATTTCATTTATCTCTGCATTAACTTTCATTATTTCCTTATTTCAGCTATCTTCGGGTTTTGTTTGCTCTTTTTTTTTTTAAGTTCCATAAGGTGTAAAGTTAGGAAAGTGATTTGAGAACTTTCTTCTTTTTATTTTATTTTATTTACTTTTTAATTTATTTATTAATTTATTTATTTATTTTTGGCTGTGTTGGGTCTTTGTTGCGGTGCGCGGGCTTCTCATTGCAGTGCCTTCTCTCATTGTGGAGTACAGGCTCTACACGTGTGGGCTTCAGTAGTTGTGGCACGGGGGCTCAGTAGTTGTGGCTCGCGGGCTCTAGAGCGCAGGCTCAGTAGTTGTGGCACACAGGCTTAGTTGCTCCGTGGCATGTGGGATCTTCCCGGACCAGGGTTCAAACCCATGCCCCCTGCATTGGCAGGTGGATTCTTAACCACTGCGCCACCAGGGAAGCCCTATTCTTTTTAAATGTAGGTGTTTACAGCTGTAAGTTTCCCTCTGACCACTGCTTTTGCAGCATCACATCAGTTTTGTTAAGTTCTGTTTGCTTTTTCATTCATCTCAAAGTATTTTTTAATTTCTCTTGTGATTTCTTCTTTGAGCCATTGGTTGTTTAAGAATGTATTGTTTTATTTTCACATATTCATAAATTTTCTATTTTTCCTTCTGTTATTGATGGATAGTTTCATTCTGTTGTGATCAGAAAAGATATTTTGTATGATTTTAATCTTTTAAAGTTTATTAAGATTTGTTTTGTAGCCTAACATATGGTCTATCTGTCTATTCTGGAAAATATTTGATGTGTGCTTGAGAAGAAATGTATTCTAATGCTCAAGTAGAGTGTTCTATGCATGTCTATTAGGTTTAGTTGGTTTACAGTGTTAAGTCTTCTATTTCTTTAAAGACCTTCTGTCTAAATGTTCTGCTCATTGCTGAAAAAGGGGTTATGAAGGCTCCAACCACTATTGTAGAACTATTTCTCCCTTCAATTCTGTCAGTCTTTCACATATTTTGGAGTCTTTCATTTGGTGGGTATATATATTAAGCATTGTTATAACTACTTAATGAACTGACCCTTTTATCAATACACAATGTCCTTCTTTGTCTCTTGCAGCAATTTCTTACTTAAAGTCTATTTTGTCTGATATAAGTATAGTCACCTCAACTCTCTTTTGGTTACTATTTGTACCCTTCATTTCCAACCTATTTGTACTCTTTCATTTTCAACCTATTTGTGTCTTGGATCTAAAGTGAGTTTCCTGTAGACAATATAGAATTAGATCATATTTTCTTCTCCTGTCAATCTCTGTCTTTTAACTGGTGAGTATACTTTTATATTTAAAGTGATTAAGGATAAGAAAGCACTTGCTTCTTCCATCTTGTTATCTGTTTTCTATATGTCATATCTTTTTTTGTCCCTCGATTCCTCCAATCTTGCCTTCTTTTGTGTTTGATTGATTTTTTTCTAGTGTACTATTTCTATTCCCTCCTCAATTCCTTTTCTGTATATTTTTTAGTTATTTTCTTAGTGGTTAACCTGAGGAGTACAATTAACATCTTAAATTGAAAATAATCTAGTTTGAATCAACATTAACATATTTAAATTGTTGTTTTACAAATTTGTCTTTTAAACCATACAGGAAAAAAAAGATTGTTAAAAACCAAAAATAAAACAATACTGATATCTCCCTATGTAGTTACCTTTACTGGTCTTTATCATTTAAAATTTTTCTTTGTATAACTTTGGTTACTACCCAGTATACTTTCATTTCAGCCTAAAGGATTTCATTTAGCATTTCTTACAAGGAATGTCTACTAGCAACAAACTTCCTCCACTTCTGATTATCTAGAAATGTCTTCATTTCTCCTTCTGGGACTCCTAATATGCATATGTTGGTACACTTGATATTGTCCCACAAGTATCTTAGGCTCTATTTATTTTTATTCATTCTTCTTGCTCTGCTCCTCAGACTGGACATCAATTGACCTATCTCCAAGTTTCTGGTCCTTTTATCTTTCTGCTCAAATCTGTGTTGAACTCTTTCAGTAAATTTTTCATTTTATCTACTTTACTTTTCAGCTCAATAATTTCTACTCGATTCTTTTTGACAGTTTCTATTTCTTTATGGGTATTCTCTATTTATTAATACATAATACTCCCTATTTCCTACAGTTCTTTGTCTATGGTTTCCTTTAGCTCTATGAACATATTTAAGATAGTTGATGTAAAGTCTTTGTCTAGTAAGTGCAATGCCTGGGTTTCCTCAGGAATGGTTCCTGTCAATTTCTTTCTTTTTTTTTCCTATTAATGGGGCATACATTCCTGATTATTGTTGATACACCATGCAATTTTTTAAACTGAAAATTAGATATTTTGAATATTGCTATGTGGTAATTCTGGAAACCATATTCTCCCTTCTTCCCAGAGTTTGACATGGTAACCTGCTGAGGACCACAGTCATCACTTTGTTTAGCGATTTTTCCAAATTATTTTTGCAAAGATTATATTCCTCATTATGTGTCATCATTGAGGTTTCTGCTCTATTATCTAAGCAGCCATCAAGTGACCTCAGAGATTTCCTTAAATGTTGGAGGCAAAAAGAATGAAAAAACAAAACAAAACAGAACCCAGCTCTCCTAGTGTTTGTAGATTGGCTCTGAGCTAGGGCCTTCTTTTGATGTTTAGCTAGATTCTCCTACAACTCCACCTTAACTTTCACCTCCTTCTTGCATGAAGCACAACTATACAAGCCCACTCAAGTCTTTTCCAAGTATGTGTCTGGCCTGAGCATCACTCTGGATTCCCCAGGCAGTAGCCCTTCAAAGCTCTTATTCCCTGAAATGTCTTTATCCTCAGCCTCCTCCTTCAGAGGCTTTTCAGTCTGTCTGCTGCTGGTCCCATCTGCCCTCTCTTGGCCCAACGGCTACAGGTGGTATATGCCTTTAAATTTTTTCAGTAGATGACACCTGGAAAGGTACTTTAGCTTGAGGTGGGTGAAACAAAAGGCAAGCCTTTGTGCTGGTAGCTCAGGAAACTAACAGATGAGTCAAAATGCACAACCACTTTTTTTGGAGAAATAGTCTATATTGCCTCCCAGCGATCTCCCCATCACTAGTAAGCCAAACTAGGAATGGAGGCTGCCATCCTCATGGCTGCTGCTAAGCTGGGAAACAGGGCATGGTAGGCAGGTAAGCAAAAGGCCACAACACTTTCTTTCCAAAATTTAACAGCTTCTTTCTTCATTAAGCAGTACCCTGGTTGCTATAACTTTTTTATTAGATTCCAGTGATCCAAAAAAAGTTGATTCCATCCATTTTGGGCAGCATAATGATTGCTTCAGTGAAAGAATTGATTCTTGAAGCTCCCTACTCTGTCATTTTTTCCACCATGTCTCCCATATACATTTGTAAGTAATTACCTTTAACTTATAATATTAAGTCCTTTATTTTCTTTCCTCACAACTTGTTTGTTCGGCCATTTCCTCTAAATGAGACATCCTTTCCTCTATTCTTTGTTTGTCTAACTTTTATTCAAACTTAGATGTATTCTCTAGAACCATTCTCTAAACTTCCAGACTGAGTTAAGTGTCCCTTCTTTATACTGCCATAGCACCTGTTCTTTAACAAATCACCACATTCCTGAAATTACCTGTTACTGTCTCTGTCTATCCCACCAAAGAGTAACTTGACAGCAGTCACATATGTAATCCACTGCCTTCAGGAACAGTCTAATTACAAGCAATGACTCTCAGCCAGAGGTGTATAATCTCCTTAGCGCTTTAGATTATACCCTCCTCTTTTCTACTCCTAAAGCCTAGCATAATGCCTAATATTCAGTAGCTACACAGTGAATATAATTATTACATGGACTTATACAGTTTAGGCAATACATAGAGAAACAAAGAAGCATATCAAGAAATAAATATCACAATCTTATTTTTCACTTCAGCAACTTACGTTCTGGTTGTTTTTCATTGGGTGTTATGGATCGCACAAAATCTTGTGGTGTCATAAACACTTCAGATTCACCATGCTCACTGATTACTTTCAAGGTAGCAAAATATCGGAAGATTTTGTCTGGTGTGGAATATGCGCGAATCCTATTCTCATATTCCATCACCTAAAATTGGAAATTCAGAGAGTGTTACTGTATTAAGCATCTCATTTTCATGTATATTCTCTTATTTGGGGGGCAATTTTATATCATTTTTTTCTCTAACTGGATTTTTTATATTAGAAATTACTTGCGTCTCAAAAACTTGTGATATACGATTCATACTCCAGTTGAGGTAATGCTTGTATAAGTTTTCTTCAGAATTTTGAACATTTTCTAATTTCTTAAATTATTGAAAGCTAGCAAAATTGAAAAATGTCATAAAAGAATTCAAAAGGTCTCAGTAAAAGAGTATAATACCATATATATGGGAGCCTATCATTTTTTAAACACCTACCAAGTTTTTAAAAAGGGACTGATTTTACAGTTTTTACTTCCATGCAATTTCTTGAATTCAAAAACAAAACAGACGTGGGACTTCACAGGTCTGAATAGCTAACAGTCCTTCAAACAGAAAGTACACAACACAATAGCACAAAAAAATAAAATTACATATCATGGAAACTCAATTATTAACAGGTCTGAAGCAATAAGACTTTTACTTTTGATTAAAAAATTAGACTTCCAGGGACTTCCCTGGTGACGCAATGGATAAGACTGCGATCCCAATGCAGGGGGCACAGGTTCGATCCCTGGTCAGGGAACTAGATCCGACATGCATGCGCAACTAAGAGTTCCCGTGCCACAACTAAGGAGTCCGTGTGCCACAATTAAGGAGCGGGCAAGCTGCAACTAAGGAGCCCACCTGCTGCAACTAAGGAGCCAGTGAGCTGCAACTAAGGAGGCTGCCTGCCACAACTAAGACGCAGCGTGACCAAATAATTAATTAATTTTAAAATGTAGACTTCCAGAGAACATTTAAATATAGCATATTTAGAAAAGAGTAGACTTGGGAAGAACACAAGCAAATATTTGAATAGGAACAAAATTATATATGGCATACATTTAATTAAAAGATTATAATGTTAATATAAAAGCCTGTTTCCTTATCCAGCACCCAAGCCCCCATTCTGTACACGAAACATACAAAATACTGTATCTTCTGCATAATATTCTTCTACAGCCTACACAGTACTTTGGTGAAAAGATGTCTCTCATACCTGAATTTTATATGTTGAGTTAACCAACATTAAATAGTATCTTATAAATAACTGGTTAGAAAATGTGTCAAGGCAATACGATCTAAAAATCCAGTGGGAAAAAAAAAATCCAGTGAATTCAATGTCTATAAAGCAATTCACTATATTTAAAAAAACATTATTAATGTTTTAATTTAACTTATTAACGCAGCTATTAGTGTAACTGTCATTTCTGGCTAGATGGTCACTTTGAGGTCATTGATGGCAGTTGCTTAAAAATGGTCTCAATTCCACTACGAGATATGCTTTCAACCACTAAGAAAGGAATGCTAATTTGTAACTATACATGACAGGAACCTTTCTAATGCTAATTTGCATTAAAGTCTGAATACTTATTTCAGAAAATTTTTCAATAGATTTGGCATGTGGCAAATACACTAAGCAGTCCCATGGCACAGCAGTCGCCAACCTTTTTGGCACAAGGGACCGCTTTTGTGGAAGACACAAAAAGCTTGGGGGAGGGGATGGTTCAGGCGGTAATGAGAGCAATGGGGGGGGGATGGTTCAGATGGTAATGCAAACAGCAAGGAGTGGCAGATGAAGCTTCACTCACTCACCTGCTGCTCACCTCTTGCTGTGAGGCCCAGTTCCTAACAGGCCACCGACTAGTACCAGTCCATGGCCCTTGGGTTGGGGATCCCTCCCTCAGCAGCCTTTCCCTTAGCAGCCTTAAGACTTAGCTACGAGTCTTAAATCAAAGGCATTTTATATTTAACTACAGCTATCTGCTGGATCATACCAGCTATAGAACAAAATATAATCAGTTTACAATATTTAGGGTATGGGCTACAGCTACTGCCAAAGATGGCTTTGTAAACTAAAATGTCAATCATATATAAGATAAAGACAGAAAAATAACAACTTAAAAGTCAATGATTTACAGACTGAAAATCAGATCCTTGATTGTTACCAAAAAAATATGCTGCTGAATATTATTAATTAGTTTTAGTTTGAAATAATAGGTTGAGGAGATAGACCTTCTCCATTCCTGCACTGGTAGAGTTTAGTATAGACATACTGTATAGTATATTCTTGCTTTTTTTCACTTAGCAATGTATCTTAAAGACCATATCACATAATTTGATATGGAGCTGCCTCCTTTTAAGTAGTCATGTTAAAGGAACACTAACAACTATTATATAAAGGGTTTAAAATATAGCATCCAAGATAACAAAGGCTTGGAAGCTAAGATATATAGAAAACTGTTGAAGAATTTTGGAACGTTTAACCTGGTGAAAAGATTTACTAAGGAAATTATAATAGTTACATTCAATCATCTACTTAAAACATTCTTGAGTTTCATGATGTTAAGACAGCTGTCTTCACTCAAACAGCCAGACTTACTTGTATCAAAATTCAGCATTATATTTCCTATATGAAAGGCACAAGTGTAACCAAATAGAAGCTGCAACCAACTACTCTGCGAAATGGCAGGGTGGATAGGCTGGGTGGATAGGCCAGGTGGCTGGCACTTCCCAGATCCATGCCTTCAGCCAGCCAGCCAAAACCCCCTCCCCACATCCCCACCCTGTGCCTAGTGACCCTACCCTAATGCCACGCAACCCAGCTGGGCTCACAGTATCTGCCCTGGGCATTTTACTGCGTCCAAGACCCTTGCTCCTACCCACAGCTGTAGCTCCAGAGACAAGGGTCCTGATCTACCCCCACTCTGAGTCTGCTTGGATGGAGCCTCTCCCAACCCCCATTTTTCATCAGTTTCCCCTGATGGCTTAGGGGGCTCATGTGAAGGGAAGTCAGCATCGAGATGCAGCCTCTGTTTCTGGAGCCTCTTGTAAAGCTCAGAAGATCCTGGAAAGGGCCCAGACCAACTTGGATAAAAGAACCCCCAATCCATCCCCAAAATTTGTGCCTGGGAGAAATAGGTCCCTCTCAGCTCTACAGTTCACAGTCCTGACAACTACAACCCCTGGAAAAAAAGTAAAGAACCAACGTCAAGATGAAAGCAGCCAACATGTGGCTTCCAAGGTCAATTCTACTCAGGGCCATTCCAACCTGCAAGAAAGGGAGAAAGGGCATTGAAAAACCTTGTGGGAGATATTGTGTGCCAGGTCTAGAAGTGGCTAACATCACTTCTATTCAGTGGAAAACTAGCAAACTAGTAATATCCATTAAAAAAGGTAAAGTAAAAAAACAGGGCTCAGGGTCACCTTTAGAAATCTGAAATGGCATGATGTTAACTGACCTAGGGTACACCATGAGCAAAATTTTGTAACCAAAACATGTTATGTTAGAAGAATGCAATGGAAAGAGCAAGGGTTTTAGAGTTACACAGACTTATATTTGATTCCTTCTATTATAAGTAACCAGCTATACTACTTTAGACAAGTTACTCAGTTGCTTCAAGCATTAAGTATATATGTAAGTATGTATGCATACGTGTATATGTGTGTATATACACACATATATGTACAAACATACACACATTTACATGTGTGCGTATGTATGTACATATACTATGCCTGGAAGACAGAAAATGCTCAATAAATGTTACTTTCCTTCTGTTTTTCATTTGTTCTGCTATGTGTGTAATAAGTAAACTTACTTGGGTTTCCTAATCACCTAAGTTCCTAAGGATTTTGTTTGGTATATAGAGCATATTTTATGTCTTTTATTATTCATGTTCACCTATCAATCAATTTAAAAGTATTTACAATTGTACTGAACCAAATAATTTGGCTTCTTAATATGAAGATGCCATTCCAAATCCAAAATAGAGACATCAGAAGCTCCTGAACTCCCCATCTCCCATGGATGCACCAAATGTACAGCTATACATGGAGTATTTCCCTCTGAAAGAAATCCAGAAACTAGCTGAACAATGCCTATACATTGGGTTAACGAGAAAGTACCGACATCAAAACTGGTAGGAAAGACTGAGACACACTCTTGTCATAAATCCCACCTCTAGCACAGTGCCATACAAATGGGAGAGAACTCTCAACCTCCAGCTTCTCCCTGAGCAGTAAAGGGTTGGATGCCACATCTAGCACCCCAACTTGTAAGACTCCCACTTGAAGGATGGGCCCCCAAAACAACTACTATGAAAGCCAATGGGACTTGCATCCATGAGACCCACAAGACTACAGAAAACAAAGAAACAGTTTTTAACAGGCTCTGGAGAACTCAGAGTATCTGTTGTCCCAGGGATCAGTGCAGAGGAAGAAGGCAAAAAACACCTACCTCCCAGTCTTCCCTTGAAAAAGGTCTATTTGCATTATTAAAAGCTGCTGCCGGAAGGTCAGGCTTCTAATTTAGCACACATCTAAGGGCTGGCTGACATCCTCCATGGGGACTGGGGAAGAGAGTGGATGCCTCATCCAACTTCTCCATATAGCCTACTCCAAGTTGCTAGGATCTCCCTGGAAGGAGCTTATACACACGTCTGCACCTCAGCATTATTAGCTGTCATCTGAGGTATAATTCCCTGAATCACCTGGCTCTGCAAGTCAACAGGGCTTGCATTCCTGAGTCCCACAGGACTGTAGCAAAAAAAGAAGCAGATTGTAATGGGTGCAGGAGCACAACCCTATGGCTATACACTTGGGCCAAGCTCAGGGAAAGCAGACAAAAACCCCCATCTCCCAGTTTCTCCCTGGAAATGGCTTAACTAGTTAGTTTCCCAGATGTTTCCTGAAAAGCCAGCTTCCAATCAACATGCATCTAAGTGCTGACTGTGATCCTTTGCTTTGGGACACTGACAAGTCTTGGCACACTCTCAACTACAGGGAGGCACCAAAAACAAAGAAGGCAACTTGGACAATCAAAAAGGTTTTAGAGACAATCAAGAGCTTGGGCCAGGCTAATTGGCAAGGTTCATCTCCTACATGAGACCATTCTGCCAAGACAGGGAGAGATGGCTGTTTCAGCTAAGGACTAGAAACCAACACAGAAAGTCTAGGAAAATAAGGAAACAGACAAATATGTTCCCCAAAAATAACAAGTTAAAACTCCAGAAACAGACCTTAATGAAACAAAGGTAAGTGATTTCCATGATCTAGAGTTCAAAATAACACTTATAAAAGGATGCTCACCAAGGTCAGAAGAACAATGCATGAACAAAAAATGAATTAAAACACAGAGACAGGGACTTCTCTGGTGGTGCAGTGGTTAAGAATCTGCCTGCCAATGCAGGGGACACAGGTTCGATCCTCGGTCCGTGCAGATCCCACATACCACAGAGCAACTAAGCCCATGCACCACAACTACAGAGCCTGCGCTCTAGAGACTGCAAGCCACAACTACTGAGCACGTGTGCCACAACTATTGAAGCCTATGCGCCTAGAGCCCATGCTCCACAACAAGAGAAGCCATCACAGTGAGAAGCCCGCGCACCACAACGAAGAGTAGCTCCCACTCACCACAACTAGAGAAAGCCCACATGCAGCAACAAAGACCCAATGCAGCCAAAAATAATAAATGAATAAATAAATAAATTTATTAAAAAATAAACAAAAAAACCCCACAGAGATAGAAATGTACCAAACAGAAATCACAGAACTAAAGAATGCAATAAATTAACTGAATAATTCAATAGAAGGGTTCAACAGCAGACTAGATCACATAGAAGAAAGAATAAGTAAACTCAAAAACAAACAGTGGAACTCATACAGAGGAGCCAAAAGAATAGAGAATGAAAGAGAATAAAGATATCTTAAGGGACATATGGAATACCATCAAGTGAACCAAAATACACATTAAAGGGGTTGTAGAAGTAGAAAGAACAAGAAAAAGGGGGCAGAGTGGGAGAGGGTTGGATTGGGAATTGGGGATTAGCAGATGCAAACTGGTATATACAGAATGGATAAACCACAAGGTCCTACTATATAGCACAGGGAACTATATTCAATATCCTGTGATAAACCATAATGGAAAAGAATTTGAAAAAGAATATATATATATATGTATAAATGAGTCACTTTGCTATACAGCAGTAATTAACATAACATTGTAATTCAACTATACTTCAATAAAAAAATGAATTAAAAATAAAAATTACAAAAAAAGAAAAAGGGGGCAGAAAACTTATTCAATGAAATAATGATGAAAAGTCCCTAATCTGGGGAAAGAAACAGACATCCAGATCCAGGAAGCCTACAGAGTTCTAAACAAGATGAATCCAAAAAAACACACACTGTCAAAGTTAAAGGCAAGGAGAGAATCATAAAAGCAAGAGAAAAGCAACTTGTTATATTCAAAGGAACCTCTCATAATACTATCAGCAAATTTTTTCAGCAGAAACTTTGCAGCCAGAAGGGAAGGGGATGATATATTCAAAGTGCTGAAAGAAGAAAACAGACAACCATGAAAACTCTACCTGGCAAAGTTGTGATTCAGCATTGAAAAAGAAATAAAGACTTTTCCAGATAAGCAAAAGTGGAGGGAGCTGCATCAGCACTAGACCAATCTTACAAGAAATGTTAAAGAGCTAATTAATTCCTCAAGCAGAAACAAAAATGTAATAATTATTAACAGGAAAACATGTCAAGATATAAAACTCACTGGTAAAGGTAAATATATTCAGAATGCTCTAATTTTTAATAGTAGTGGGTAAATCACTTCTAACTCTAATATGAAAGGTAAAAGGAAAAGGTATTAAAATAATTACAATAATTTTAAAATGGACATACAATATAAAAAATATAAATTGTGATATGAAAAACATAAAATATGGGGGGAGTATATAAATATAGAGTTTTTGTATATGTTGGATGTTATCAGCTTAAAATACACTGTTATAAATATAAGGTGTTTTATGTAAACCCCATGGTACACACAAAGCAAAAGCCTATACTGGAAACACAAAAGACGAAAAGAAATCTAAGCATATCATTGCAAAAAATCATCAAATCACCAAGGAAGAGAATAACAGAGGAATAAAAGGACAGAGGAATTACAAAACACCAAGAAAACAAATAACAAAATAGCAATCATAAGTGCATATTCATCAACAATTACCTTAAATGTAAATGGACTAAACTCTAAAATCAAAGACACATAGTGGCTAAATGAATAAAAAAAAAAATCCAACTATATGCTGCCTACAAGAGACTCACTTCAGCTTTAAGGACACACCCAGACTGGAGGGAAATAATGGAAAAAGATATTCCATGAAAACACAGCCAACAGAAATCAGGGGTAGCTAAATTTATATCAGGAAAAATAAACTTTAAGCCAAAGACTGTAACAAGAGACAAAAAAGAGAATAATATAATTATACAAGATAAATTCATAAGGATAAAACATTTGTAAACAGTTTTATACCCAACATGAGAGATCCTAAATTTAATAAAGCAAATATTAATAGAACTAAAGGGAGGAAAAGACAGCAATATAATAATAGAAGAGAACTTTGATACCCCATTTTGAACAACTGATCATCTGAATATAAAATAAATGAGGAAACATTGGACTTGAACTACATATTAGACCAGATGAACTCAAAGACATTTACAGAAAATTCCATTCAAAAGCAGCAGAATACACATTATTCTCAAGTACACATGGGACCCTCTCCAGCAAGGATCACATGTTAGGTCACAAAACAAGGCTTTATAAATTTAAGACTGAAATCATATCAAGTATCTTTTTTGACCATAATGGTATGCAACTAAAGTTCAACTACAAAAGAAGAAAACTAGAAAATTCAAAAATATGTGCAGATTAAACAACACATTCCTGAAAAACCAATGGGTCGAGGAAGAAATGAAAACAGAAATCAAAAAGTATCTTAAGAGGAATGAAAGTGGAAACACAAAATATCAAAACATGGGATGCAGCAAAAGCAGTTCTAAAAGGAAATTCATAGCAATAAATGCCTACATTAAGAAAGAAGATTCTTGGATTGGAAGAATCAATATTGTCAAAATGCCTATACTACCCAAGGCAATGTACAGATTCAATGCAATCCCTATCAAATTACCAATGGCATTTTTCACAGAACTAGTACAAAAATTTTTTACATTTATATGGAGACACAAGAGACCTGTGTCTGTGTGGAGACACAAAAGACGGAGCTGGAGGAATCAGGCTCCCTGACTTCAGGCTATACTACAAAGCTACAGTACTCAAAACAGTGTGGTACTGGCACAAAAACAGAACTATAGATCAATGGAACAGGATAGAAAACCCAGAAATAAACCCACGCACCTATGGTCAATTAATCTATGACAAAGGAGACAAGAATACACAATGGAGAAAAAACAGTCTCTTCAATAAGTGGTGCTGGGAAAACTGGACAGCTACATGTAAAAGAATGAAATTAGAACATTCTCTAACACCATACATGAAAATAAACTTAAAATGGATTAAAGAGCTAAATGTAACACTGGACACTATAAAACTCTTAGAGGAAAACATAGGCAGAACACTCTTTGACATAAATTGCAGCAATATCTTTTTTGATCCACCTCCTAGAGTAATAAAAATAAAAACAAAAATAAACAAATGGGACCTAGTTAAACTTAAAAGCTTCTGCACAACAAACGAAACCATAAACAGAACAAAAAGAAAACCCACAGAATGGAAGAAAATATTTGCAAACAAAGTGACCAATCAGAGATTAATCTGCAAAATATAAAAAGAGTTCATTCAGCTCTGTCAAGAAAACAAACAGGGAATTCCCTGGTGGTCCAGTGGTCATGACTCCACACTTTCACTGCCAAGGGCACAGGTTCAATCCCTGATCGGGGAACTAAGATCCTGCAAGCCACATGGCATGGGGAAAAAAAAAAATCGAAAAATGGGTGAAAGATCTAAATATATATTTCTCCAAAGAAGACATACACATGGCCAAAAAGCACATGAAAAGATGCTCAACGTCACTAATTATCAGAGAACCGCAAATCAAAACTACAATGAGGACCTCATACCAGTCAGAATGGCCATCATCAAACAGTCCACAAACAATAAATGCTGGAGAGGGTGTGGAGAATAGGGAACCCTACTATGCTGTTGGTGGGAATATAGATTAGTACAGCCACTATGGAGAACAGTATGGAAGTTCCTTATAAAACTAAAAATAGAGCTACCATATGATCCAGTAATCCCACTCCTGGGCATATATCTGGAGAAAACCATGGTTTGAAAGAATACATGCACCCCAATGTTCACTGCAGCACTGTTTACAATAGCCAAGACATGAAAGCAACCTAAATGTCCATCGACAGATGAATGGATAAAAAAGATGTGGCACATATACACAAGGGAATATTACTCAGCCATGAAAAAGAATGAAATAATGCCACTGGCAGCAACATGGATGGATGTGGAGATTATCATACTAAATGAAGTAAGTCAGACAGAGAAAGACAAATATCATTGATATCGTTTATATGTGGAATCTAAAAAAAAATGACACAAATGAACTTATTTACAAAACAGATTCATAAACTTAGAGAACAAACTTACGGTTACCAGCAGGGAAGGGTTGGGGGGAGGGAGACACTGGGAGTTTGGAATTGACATGTACACACTGCTATATTTAAAATAGATAACCAACAGGGACCTACTGTATAGCACAGGGAACTCTTCTCAATATTCTGTACTAACCTAAATGGGTAAAGAATTCAAAAAAGCTTAGATACTTGTATATGTATAACTGAATCACTTTGCTGTACACCTGAAAGTAACACAACATTGTTAATCAACTATACTCCAATATAAAATAAAAATTTTTTAAAAAGATAAGAGATAACAAGTGTTGGTGAGGGTATGGAGAAAAGGGAACACTTTTGCACTGTTGGTGGGAACATAAATTGATTCAGTCACTATGGAAAACAGTACAGAGGTTCCTCAAGAAATTAAAAATAGAACTACCAGGCTTCCCTGGTGGGGCAGTTGTTGAGAATCCACCTGCCAATGCAGGAGACACGGGTTCGAGCCCTGGTCCAAGAAGATTCCACATTCTGCGGAGCAACTAAGCCCATGTGCCACAACTACTGAGCCTGTGCTCTAGAGCCCGTGCTCTAGAGCCCGTGAGCCACAAGTACTGAAGCCCGCACACCTAGAGCCCGTGCTCTGCAACAAGAGAAGCCACCGTAATGAGAAGCCCACGCACTGCAATGAAGACCCAACACAGCCAAAAATAAATAAAATAAATAAATTTATAAATTAAAAAAAAAAAAGAACCATATGACCCAATAATCCAGCTTCTGGGTATATATCCAAAGGAAAGGAAATCAGCATCTCAAAGAGATATCTGTACTCCATGTTCATTGCAGCACTGTTCACAATTGCCAAGGTACGGTAACAACCTATGTGTCCATCATGCAATCTCAAGGGACTCCAAAGACCCAAAATAATTTTGAAAAAGAAGAACAAATTTGGAGGACTCCAACTTCTTGATTTCAAAACTTATTACAGTCATAAGAAGAATGTGGTACTGGCACAAAGACAATCATACAGAGCAGATAAATAGAAAAGAAAGCCCAGAAATAAACCCTCAGACACATCATCAAATTATTTTTACAAGGGTGCCACAACCGTTCAGTGGAGAAAGGACAGCCTTTTCAACAAATGATGTTGGGAAAATTGGATATCCACATGCAAAAGAATGAAGTTGGGGGCTTCCCTAGTTGTCCAGTGGTTAAGACTCAGCGCTTCCACCGCAGGCGCGTGGGTTCAATCCCTGGTCAGGGAAATTCTGCGTGCCACAAGGTGCGGCCAAAAAAAAAATTTTTTTTCTTAATTAAACAAAATTCGTAAAAATGGGATATGGCTTCCCTGGTGGCTCAGTGGTTAACAATCTGCCTGCCAATGCAGGGGACATAGGTTCGAGCCCTGGTCTGCTAAGATCCCACATACCGTGGAGCAACTAAGCCCATCTGCCAAAACCCGTGAGCCTATGCTCTAGGGCCCACGAGCCACGACTACTCAGCCCACGTGCCACGACTACTGAAGCCTGCACGCCTAGAGCCCATGCTCTGCAACAAGAGAAGCCACCCCAGTGAGAAGCCCGCGCACCGCAATGAAGAGTAGCCCCCACTTGCCACAACTAGAGAAAGCCTGCGCACAGCAATGAAGATCCAACGCAGCCAAAAATAAATAAATAAAAATTAAAAAAAAAAAAATGCATAGAAAAAGAGTACATTTTTAAATAGGTTCTTGGGGAGACAAAATGACACATGGAATGGTTACCCATTCACTGAGACTTTAGTGAAAGAAATAAGAACTATTTCAGATATAGATTAGAAAGGTTTTATAACTACTAATTAAGTAAATTACACTGATCGCTTTCATTTTTTCTGTGAAGCATAAGATATAGTCATCTGCTAAGCAGAAAGTGGGAGCAGAAAATGGAAGATTCAAAAATAAACATTTACTTGGGTCATTTATGCCCAACATTGTAAAATGTAAAGTTTGACTATAAGTGAAGCTGATTGCGCAAGATAAATTTGAACTTTCCTCAAATTCACTCAGGGCAAAAGATTAAATAAATGTATCATTTTGGAAAAAATGGCATGATAGATAATTAAGTTGTGATACATAACTTTTGTTCAAATTCAGTTTAATCAGAAGTGGATTTGGGAAATGAGAAGACATATTTAACAGCTTCATCCAAATAAACAGAAGATCCAAATTTCTCTTGCTTGCAGTTATACAGCACCCCCAACACACACAAAGTAACTCAAATTATCTTGTTGCACTGATTAGCTATATTTTAGCAAGTAAAGGTAATTCCCTGAATTTCAATGCAAAATGTCTAAGAAATTCAACCTTTTGACTTTTCATCACTGGTCTTCTGAATTCAAATGCCCAATATCATAGGCATTATTACAGAGGAGCTAAACTTTTCTCAGGTAAAACTGTATAACAGCATATTGTGTTTAAGATATAAAATGCTGAAATTATGTTGAGTTTATGCTGTCCTCAAAATTAGTTGATTTTTTTGGAAATATTTGTATATTTCCAAAGAGATTTTATTCTGCCTTCACAATCTGGCATCATGACAAATCAGTATATCACAGACTCAACTTCACATATATGAAAACATTCAGAACCAGAAAGATCTAAAAAGCAATAATCACCTTAGGTGGTTGAATTGAAAGAACAAAGAAAATACATGTTAATCCTGATTACCAATCCTAGGTCCTTTTCACTATCCCAATTAACTTCACATTCAAAGAGTACATTTGCCTTAGAACATGATGGAAAATAGCAAAGAGGTGAATAACTTCAAAGTGAATATAAGCCATCTGAAATATATGATAAAAGACTCAACAGCATTATTCTAAAATAGAATTAACTATAGTTCTAATAATTTATAAGACTGTGTTCCATACTTTTCTGTCTCTGAATCCAGAACGTTTCTTCTTTTTCTCTTCTGGATACGGCTCAAGACAAATATCTGAAGCCTTTTTTTCGTGGTTACAATCTTCCCCTTCATCTTTACTCTTCCCTTTATCACCAAGTTCACTCTTTAGGTTGTTTACAGATGGTGGAGATTGTGCAAGGGCCCTGGATATTAAAAAAAAAATCTATCAATCAAGAAGGTCCATCATATTAAACAAATAAAGATTTTCAGATAAAGCTAAGCAGGAGCAACAGCAATGAAATTCGTGAAAAGTTCGACATGAACAGGTTCCTCAAAAAATTAAAAGTAGAACTAACATATGATCCAGCAATCCCACTTCCGGTTATATATCCAAAAGAACTGAAAACAGGGTCATTCAGAAATTTTTGCACACTCATGTTAATAGCAGCATTATTCACAATAGCTAGAACGTGGAAGCAACCCAAATGTATATTGATAGATAAATGGATAAAGGGAATATGGTATATCTGTATAACAGAATAATATTCAGCCTTAAATATAAAGGATATGACACCAAAAGCACAGGCAACAAATCAAGAACAGGCAGGATTACATGACACTAAAAACCTTCAGCAGAGCAATAATCAACAAAATGAAAAGACCATCTACACAATGGAAGAAAATATTTGCAAGCCATATTTAATAAAGGGTTAATATTTAAAATTTATAAAAGGAACTCTTACAACACAATAGCAACAAAATAAATAACCTGATTAAAGGTGCTCAACATCAATAATCATCAGGGAAATGCAAATCAAAACCACCATGAGATATCACCTCACACCTGGTAGGATGGCTTTGCTCAAAAACAAACAAACAAATAACAAAACAAAAACCCAAAGGATAACAAGTGTAGGCAAGCATGTGGAGAAAAGGGATGCCTGGTACACTGTAGGTGGGAAAGTAAATTGATACAGCCACTATGGAAAACAGTATGGAGGATACTCAAAAAACTAGCAATAGAATATGTTAGTTTTCTAACTAGAATATGATTAAGCAATCCCACTTCTGGTTACACATCACAAGGAACTGAAATCAGGATCTCAAAGAGATATATACACTCTCATGTTCAGTGCAGTATTATTCACAGTAGCCAAGATATGGGAGAAACCTAAATTTCTATCAATCAACACAGAATTTGCAAATGAAGCGACTGACATGGGATTAATCTCCAAAACATAAAAACAAACAACCCGGGACTTCCTGGAGGTCCAGTGGTTAAGACTCTGTGCTTCCATCACAGGGGGCAGGCACGGGTTCGATCCCTGGTCAGGGAACTGAGATCCCACATGCCACGTGGTGGGGAGAAAAAAAAAAAGTATCTCTTTAAAAAAAAAACAAAACGGCTCAAGCAAAAAATGGGCAGAAGATCTAAAGAGACATTTCTCCAAAGAAGACATCCAGATGGGCAACAGGCACATGAAAAGATGTTCAACATCACTAATTATTACAGAAATGCATATCAAAACTACAATGAGGTATCACCTCACACCTGTCAGAATGGCCATCATCAAAAACCCTACAAAAAATAAATACTGGAGAAGGTGTGGAGGAAAGGGAACCCTCCTACACTGTTGGTGGGAATGTAAATTGGTACAGTCACTATGGAGAACAGTATGGAAGTTCCTTAACTAAAAATAGAGCTACCATATGATCCAGCAATCCCACTCCTGGGCATATATCTGGAGAAAACCATAATTCGAAAGGATACATGCACCCCAGAGTTCACTGCAGCACTGTTTACAATAGCCAAGACATGGAAGCAACCTAAATGTCCATCGACAGAGGAATGGATAAAGAAGATGTGGTACATATATACAATGAAACATTACTCAGCCATGAAAAAGAATGAAATAATGCCATTTGCAGCAACAAGGATGGACCTACGGATTGTCATACTGAGTGAAGTAAGTCAAAGACAAATATCATATGATATCGCTTATATGTGGAATCTAAAAAAAAAGGGTACAAATGAACCTATTTACAAAACAGAAATTGAGTCACAGATGTAGAAAACAAACTTATGGTTACCAAGGGGGAAAGTGGGGAAAGGCATAAATTGGGAGACTGGGACTGACATATACACACTACTACATATAAGATAGATAACTAATAAGAACCTACTATATAAAGCTGAAGTATAGTTGATGTACAGTAAGTTACAGGTATACAATACAGTGATTCACAATTTTTAAAGATTATACTGCAGGATGGTGAATTTTATGTTACACATATTTTTTACCACAACAACAAAAAAAAATGCACTGAAAGAAGAAATGTGAGCCCAAAAGAATCACAAACAGGTATTTAGATAAAAACTTGCACTTGAAAGAAAATTCTACATGAAGACAAATCATCTGATGGGCTTCCCATGTTCATTCTATTATGAACAGCAAGAAAAAAACTGAATGTTCAGTAAAGGCTCCTTGGGCTAACTAGAGATTGAAACTGATAATCTATTCTATAAAGATTTTCCCTACTTACTCAGCCAAGGTAATGACTCTATTCCTTCAAACTCCTACACTATTTAGTGACTGAACCTTAACATGTAATTTAGGCTGGTTTTACAAGACCTTCACTGTGCTTACCACCCTCTGGTTTAGTGAAAAGGACTAAAGGCATTACTAAGACTCTATTGGCAAAATTTGTAGAGGCCCTCCAAATACCTTGACCAAAGCATTGTCACTGGTCCTTCTAAATCTCAGATCCACCCCTTTTGGAACTCATAAACTCTCACCCTTTGAAACAGTCATAGGATGCCCAATGCACTTGTCTCCTTCTTCTGACCCACAACTGATAAAAGAAGAGACACTCCAATATTCCAAAGACCTAATTGCTTCTATTAAAAATAATCATGCTTTGGTAAAGCAATCTTTTCACAGTGCACTGTTCGGAGATGAAAACCTTAAGCATCACACCTTGCACCTGGAGATTCTGTCTATTGGAAAAGACACCTCCAGAAGAACTCTCTTCAAGCTTGCTGGAGAGGCCTCTATCGGGTACTGCTAACCAACCTTTGTGCTGCCAAACTCCAAGGAAGAGACTATTAGATTCTCGTCAGAAACCTAAAGAAAGCGCCAAACCCTGACTGGACCTGCACATCATCTGGTGACCTGAAACCAAAGATTTCCTGAAAGTGAAGGAGACAACTTCTGATGAGACAGCTATCCCAAGATATCTGAACAAGGCCTGTTGGAAATGTGTTGCCGAAAGCTTTAATGATGACAATGTTTCAGATGATTCCCAGTGTCTATGATCTTGGTAACAGTGAACTTCAGATAAAACGTGCAGGAGAGTTCTCCCTCTTACACCTCCTTGTTACTCAAATGTGACCTCAACAGTTTTCCAATCTATGCTCTTCCTCTCCAACATGAGACATTAGACCCAGGAAAGTTCCTCCCTGGCACTGAAATATGAAAACTCACTGATAGTAGAAAACCTGATTCTTCATCAGCAATGCTTTCAGAGAAAGATCTTGGTCAAAAGGGGGAAATGTAAAAAATTAATAAACAGAAGCCTCAATTACAGTCAGGGGGAGCTCTCACACTCTGTGATGATAGCAGAGCCCAACAGGAAGAAGAAAGACACCTCTTCTTTCCTGACAAGGACTCAGCCAATAAAAAGCCACGGACTCTTTGTTTATTATGCCCCTCCCAACTTCTTTTTCACCCTATAAAAGACAGACAGACCTTGAAGCAGAATATTTCCTATTTGTTGCTTTGACATGATAGCCTAATTCCCTGAAACATCTTATTTCATAGACAAATATTATCAATGCCAAATGATTTAGCAAAGAAATTTCGATACAAAGTCAAGCCAGAAATCAATCCCTGAGAGACAACTGGAAGAATAAAAGTACATGCAGGAACAGGATGCTCAGATAACACTCACCTCTTCCACAAGAGACCAGTACTTGCAGTTACTGCAGATGCTCCAAGAAAAGCCACCATCATCAGCCGTCGCCTGATCTGGGTGGGCTGTGATGCTCCATGGTACCATCGACAGCCCACTGCCAGCTCTGCCAATGCAGAAAGAGAGTTAAGACGAAACATCCTGTGGACAAAAAGTAGAAATGTTATTCCTAGCTGGTGGCAGTGACAGTGATGATGATGATAATAACAGTATTAACATCACCAACAAATACTAAGTACTTAATGGCAGACAGTATTCTAAACACTTGGCAATACTATGCATTATCCCATTTAATCCTCAGAACAATCTGATGAGAAATGTACTACTACTTATAAACCTTACATATCAGTCAAGGTATAATTAGAAGAAACCACATGGTAATTTGAACAGGGAAAATTTAATATAAAGCATTATTAATTACAACAGGCAATTAAGTACTAAGGGGTAAAGAGACATTAGATACAGGGAGCAGTCACTACTTAAAGGGCTGTTGCAGAGCAACAAAAAATGGAATAAATCTGTAAACAGGCTACTCCCAACAGGATTGAGATCTGGAAACTCTGGTGAGGATACAGCCATGGATGTCAGAGAAATTTACTAAAGTGCTACACCAAAAGAACTCACTGTAAAGCCATCTACAGGTGACTGAAGGAGAAACAGACATTTCTTCTTGATTACATGACTTTTTGTAGTGGCAGTTCATTCAAATCACACAAAGTATCCATACTTCTCCCCTTTGATTTTCTCAAAGCATAGTTTATTTCTTCCTGATTTAAATTACCTTGCACTTTGTATGTATATTCACATATTCACGTATTTGTTCATACATAACTTTGCCTCCCCCCAACCCCTAACATACACAATTGGTTCTGAGGCCAAAATTATTCTTTTCCTCTTTGAAAACACACAGTCTAACACAGAGCCTGTTACATTACAGCTGCTTAAAATATTTAACTATTTTACTTTAACATGAAAAATGTCAAGCTGCAAATTATACAGGTACTGGCTCTGAACATTTAAGTACATTTCTCAACCCCAATACACTAAGAAAACTATGTCTTTCATTGTTTGGGTTCAGGTCAAGTTAGACTATTTAGCTGTCTCCTAACATCACCGAGGTGGTTACTGATTCTTCTCTGGGACCTATACCTATAATCTCTTAAGTAAACCTTTCTCTTAGCCTCCTTCATTCAACCTAGGTCCAATGCCAAAGTTGGAGCTAAATCTTGCCCTTAAAGATAAAGTGGGAAATAATTAATTTTTTCTCCTATATGCTATGACCTAAGCTTCAGCACCACAATTCTTACATCCCTTCCAATCCTAGAAATCACCTCATTTTATTGCACATACTCTAGCAAATTCCAGCACCAAGGAGATTGTCTTTTATGTTTTCTTACATCCATCAACTTCTGATTCATTTTTAAATTAACATTTTCTAAACCCACAAGTGCATTCATACATAGCATTGCTTTCATCTGTAACAAAGACAAGCACAACTAAAACATTCATATCTGGAGAAAACATTATTCAACATTGACAACATAAAGAAAAGAGCATTTGAAAGTTCTCAATGTGAAAGACAAATAACATAACCAGTTCAAAAGCTGGACTAGGCAAGGGGTATAAGGCTGGAAGATAAGTTTACAACATCTGATCAGATATGAATATATAAATGATCAAATAGGAAAGCCATGATCACTTGAGAAGATCCTTTGAATGCTGGACTGAGAATTCTGATCACATATACAACAAACAGGGAGCCACTGAAGTCCTTAAAAGGAAAATAACATGATGCAAACATTTTTAAAAGAATTCCAATCTATCTAATAGCAGTGAATAGAATAAACTACAAAGAACCATAGGCAGAGAGAGCTAACAGGGAAGTAATGAGTACAGTCAGAGGCAGCTAATAACCAAAAGTATTGTGATGAGCACCTAGATCAGGATGGTTAAGTATAGAAACCAAAAATAAAATAAAATAAAATTTTCCAAAAAGAAACAAAACTATCAGATATCAGTGTTTGACATACATCAATATCTAACTGCATTGGAACTCCCTGGTGGTCCAGTGGTTAGGACTCTGCACTCTCACTGCTGAGCGCCCGGGTTCAATCCCTGGTTGAGGAACTGAGATCCCGCAAGTCGTGTGGTGTGGCAAAAAAAAAAATCTAACTGCATAGGAGATGAGGAAGACAAAAAGGGAAAAGAAATTAAAATAATGACAACACTAAGGAATATGGTAGAAAGTGAAATGGAATAGGAATCCAATGACCCAAGATCTAGTCTCAATTCTACTACTAAACAGTTATGCACAAAGGAAGTTCATCTCTCCTCCTCAGAGAAGAGTATACCCATTGATGAGAGAACTGCCTACAGGAGCTTTAGGGTTTCTTTTATTTCTTTAATGTTCTCATACCTCTGGTGAAAAAAGGTATGGCAAAATTTAATCTATTTCAATTCAGGGGGAGGGACTAAGACCATATGATATATTCAAGATTTATTAGCTTTGGGAATCCATATCTGTATGCTATGGCTCCAGAGAATTTTAAACTTTGGAGGTTCTGAGTTATACCAACATTCCACTTACATCTGATGTTGTAATTCAAATGTTACTGTCTACATCTCATTTCACCACTGGTTTTAATCTCATTCCCCAAAGTACACATCAATATATATCTAGTCATCTTCTCTAGTGTAATTTCCAATAGATGCCAAGTAAACAGAGGAAAAAAATTATCCCACTGAGAACAGGCTCTATTATAATTTAATTCTCAGCTTTGTACTGAAGAAATAGTGTAACTAGTCGAATGTGTTAATTTTTGATGAGAGACCGTTTAAACAGATTTAAGGAGATCAGCTTTCCAACTGAGTCTGGAAAACTGAATAGGCCAACTGGCAGCAGTTATGCAGTAATGAAGATTAACATGCATGCACATTTATGACATGGATTAAATTAAATCAAAACCAGTGCATTTTTCTCTTTCCTAACAGTCCCTATCCTTCTCCCCAAAAGAGGCGTGCCTCTAAAAAATAGCTTTGATTGCAACTGAAAAAAGATGAAGACTTATTTCTAATCAAGAAATGTCAAGAGAAGCAAGTAAAAGATAATCTTGTTACCAAAGAAAAGCATTATCTATCCAACAAGAAAGAGAACAAGTTGTTTTTTTTAAAAAAACAAAAAACCTGTAACAGTATATCACTGCTGTGTTTCTATATCTATTATTTTTAAACTATCATGCTTAATGTATTGCTTTTGGTAACTTTCAAAGGGCCACAGAACCAGAAAATCACTTAATTCAACATCGTTATTTTACAGGTGAAGCAACTAAGATCTAAATAAGTTATGTAGTTTACTTATAGATAATTAGTACAAAAACCTACAATAGATCCCAAAATTCTTGATTCCCAAATAAATAACGTAAGGGGGGGAAACCTCTTCAAAACTGTTCCCAGAAAAATAAATATAACAGCCACACTTCAAAAGGAGATCAAGTGTCCAATTACAGAAAGATACACAATGTTATAATGACAGAATACAATGTAATATAAATATTAAAAATGATAACCATTAAAAAGTATTAAAATATTATTTCACAAAATAACAGAAAGTTGGGCTAAAGATATAAAAAGACAGTTGAAAAACAGAAGTAAACATGGCTCTATAATCTATGAAAAGATACTTAATATCACACATAATAAGACAATGCAAATTAAAACTTATATTGACAAACTGTTTTTCACTCATTAAGCTGGCAAAATCCAAAAGTTTTAAAACATACTAGTTGGCAATGCTGTAGAAATGGCACTGCTGAGGAATGTGTAAATTGGTACAACCTACAGAGGGCAATTTAGTAATATCCATCAAAATCACCTATATAAACTGCATATATTGACCTAGCAATTCCACTTCTGATATAATACGCTATTGGTATACTTGCACAGCTTTGAAACTACACACACAAACATTCATTGCAACATGGTTTGTAACAAACAGCAAAAGACTAAAAACCACCCCAGTGATCACCAAGAGAGAACTGGTTACACTACGATAAATATCAATATATACAAGGCAATATCACATAGCAATAAAAAGAAAATGAAAAAACTATGTATAGATTTGGAAAGATTTTCAAGACATACTGTTATCTTAATAAAGCAAGGTGTGGGACAACATATATAGCATGATACCTTTCGTGTAAAAAGAGGGGAAACAAGAATGCGTATTTGTATGTTCTTATTAATTAATTCTGGAAGGACACACAAAACAGTAATAGCAATAGTGCCGGTGGGGGTGGGAGGTGGGTGAGATATGAGACAGGGAGATTTTTTTTTTAACATCTTTATTGGACTATAATTGCTTTACAATGGTGTGTTAGCTTCTGCTTTATAACAAAGTGAATCAGTTATATATATACATATATCCCCATATCTCCTCCCTTTTGAGTCTCCCTCCCACCCTCCCTATCCCGCCCCTCTAGGTGGTCACAAAGCACGGAGCTGATCTCCCTGTGCTATGCGGCTGCTTCCCACTAGCTATCTATTTTACATTTGGTAGTATATACAAGCCCATGCCACTCTCCCACTTCATCCCAGCTTACCCTTCCCTCTCTCCATGTCCTCAAGTCCATTCTCTACATCTGCATCTTTATTCCTGTCCTGCCCCTAGGTTCTTCATAACCACTTTTTTTTTTAAGATTCCATATATATGTGTTAGCATACAGTATTCTTTTTTCTCTTTCTGACTTACTTCATTCTGTATGACAGTCTCTAGATTCATCCACGTCTCTACAAATGACCCAATTTCATTCCTTTTTATGGCTGAGTAATATTCCATTGTATATATGTAAAAAAAATGTATCATCTTTAATTTCTTTCATCAGTGTCTTATAGCTTTCTGCATATAGGTGTTTTGTCTCCTTAGGTAGGTTTATTCTTAGGTATTTTATTCTTTTTGTTGCAATGGTAATGGGAGTGTTTCCTTAATTTCCATTTCAGATTTTTCATCATTAGTGTATAGGAATACAAGAGATTTCTGTGCACTAATTTTATATCCTGCTACTTTACCAAATTCATTGATTAGCTCTAGTAGTTTTCTGGTAGCGTCTTTAGGATTCTCTATGTATAGTATCATGTCATGTGTAAACAGTGACAGTTTTACTTCTTTTCTGATTTGTATTGTTTATTTCTTTTTCTTCTCTGATTGCTATGGCTAAAACTTCCAAAACTACGTTGAATAATAGTGGTGAGAGCGTGCAACCTTGTCTTTTTTCTGATCTTAGCGGAAATCGTTTCAGTTTTTCACCATTGAGGATGATGTTGGCTGTGTGTTTGTCATATATGGCATTCATTATATTGAGGTAAGTTCCCCCTATGCCTACTTTCTGGAGGGTTTTTACCATAAATGGGTGTTGAATATTGTCAAAAGCTTTTTCAAGATAGATTTTTATGAAATACTATTTCAGTTTTAAAACTATGCTTATGTATTTTTCCAGACAACAGACAGTATTTCATGCAAGCATCTTGAGTGAAGTTTAAAGACAGAATACAAGGTAATATGTGTATGCCAATTAAAATAATGTAAAATATGTGTACCTTTTTAATTTATAAAAAAATTTAGATGATGCAAATAAAATTTAAAGATTACTCCGGGGGTAGTTTTACTCAAACTTTTTCATTTAAAGAAAAATAAAGGCAGACCCAGGTTGATGTTTCATCCTCCTCAGCCAAGAACTAACTTGCCAGCCCTATTAGTGGGCTCAGGCCCAATAATGTCTCAGAAATCAACCCATATCATGGTAAATTTCCCTAGTAAGATAAGCCTTACTTAAATCAAATTCATATCCTGATACTCTGATTACTGGCACATCCTGATTCAACTTACCAAACTATTAGAATTCCAGACCTTATCCTGAGCCTGACTTATCTCCTTGCACTTTCTATGTTATTATGCCTCTGGTATTTATGATCTCTGGCAACTGCACATTCATAGAACAACTGCTTGGCTCTTCCACTCCTGACACTGGCCTACATAAACCTCTTTTGTACTATTTCTGACTGTTACCCAGCACTATTGTTAAAAGCAACATCTGTTAATACTGAGGCCAAAATAAATTTCTAAGATCTACCTAAATTTGGCTATCAACAAAACTCAGACCTCAGTTAACTAAAACTTCAAGGTTTCAAAGTGTTTAGTCTACATGAACTAAGATTCTGAGAAAACAAGGACTGAGTGTCCTTTATATCTGTATTTCTAGACTCTGATACAGCACCTGTCACAGCTAGTATACATAGCTGATCGGTCAGTGCACTCCATGAACCTGGAAAATTTTTGCTCTCTGAGAACCACATTATAAAATCAGCACTATCTGGAGTGCCCACAAGAATTCCCTCTAGTCATTCCAGTGGCAGCTGGATACTAACCATAGATTTGGATTCAGTAGGCCATCAGAGCCTCAGCCATTAAGTATCTTAATTATACACTTAACTCTCTTTTATTCTATTTCCATGCTCACTAAGTAATTTGTACTTCCTATTTACATTGCCTTCAAAGAGAGAACATGTTGATCAGAAGATGGGAGTTTCTAGTTCTTATGGTAAATTAATAAATTGGCAATCTGCAATCTGGTTTATAATTTTAATCTCCCATATTACACAGTCTAAAGAAGCTTCTCTGAATCCAACCAATTCCAAGGCACTGATACGATCCAGTTTAAGGACTTCCAAGGTTCAAAGCCAAGGTCTTGGACTATGGTGACATCTTGTCCCTCTGCCTCGCCATTTCATTCAAACTTACACCCCAGTGAGAATTTCTCAAAAGCTTTGTATGGCCAGAGTCATTGAATCTAGGGATCCACACTCACTCTTCCTTCTGCCCGGGGTGTAATCAAGTTAGGGGAAGAGAATAAATGAAGAGTCTAAATAAAGGAAAATCATGGGAATATTGTTTGGCTGGACATGATTTTTGTGTGGAATAAGCAAGACTACTTGCATTTTTGTTACAATAATAATACAGGAATACACTTTTATTGTTGAAAATGTTGTTGTAGAGAAATACATAATTAACTATGTATTCTTTTTCATACATCTGAAATTCCACCACTCTCCCTAAAAGAACAGAAGAGGGAAAATAAGATGCATATTTGTATATCCCATCAAAGGATATACAGACATACTTCTTTAACTACTACAGAGTATTTCATTGTATGACTGTTCCACTATGACTGTTTAACTATTCGCCAATTAATACAGTAAGTTGTTTCCATACTTTGCCATTACAAATATAGCTCAGGGACTTTTTTCCCTATGCATTTATTTTTATTCATTTTTATTCAAGTATATCTGTGGGACAGATATCTAAAAATGAAACTGTTAGGTTAGAAGAGTGTGATCGTTTTTAAGTTTTTAAAAAATTTTATTGAAGTATAGTTGATTTACAATGTATTAATTACTTCTGTACAGCAAAGTGACTCAGAGAGAGATATATATATTCTCTTTCATATTCTTTCCCACTATGATTTGTCACAGGATATTGAATATAGTTCCCTGTGTTATACAGTAGGACCTTGTTGTTTATCCATCCTATATATAATAGTTTGCCTCTGCTAATCCCAAACTCCCATTCCTTCCCTCCCCTACCCCCATTTTTGACTTTGATAGATACTGCCAAATTACCCTTCAATACTGACATTCCAATTTACACACCACCAGCAGTGTATGAGGGTATTCCTTTCCCTGTACTTGCTATTCTCAATCTTTTCCATTTATATGAGAGATAAATAATCTAAGTAAATGAGTTTGATAATATTTGATTAGTAAATGAATTTGATAATATTTGTTTACTTTTCAAGAGTTCACCTTTGGTGTTCTGAGGACCATTAGAATATTAAGCTGTACTTATTTTCTTTTGTTCCAGTAATATTCCCAGTCCTCAGGCTTCATCTTTCCTTATTTGCAAAAAAAATAAAAGGGGGGGGGCATTTGTTTCACCTAGATTATTTTAGATATAAAATAGTATGTTTACGCTAGATGTAATATTAACACTATTTCATTCAATGTTATTTTTGAGTAGAATGTTATTTTTATTAAACAACAAAAAGGCTATAACTTCCTTAATCTGAACCATTTCAATACTTTTCTTATTCCATCTGACTAAGCTCCACCAGATCTGACTGGGAAGATTTTTTCCATCTAATGTTTTGCTTTCTAATGGCTAGTTATACTTTCAAAATACTTGAATTGATTATCCATTCATCACATTACTGAAAAGAATTATTTAATCTAAACAGTAACAAAGTTCTCAAAAATACCCCTCAAGTGTTTCATCTTCACACAAGCTAAAATTTACACTTCACACATACTAAAAATTACAGTGTGCCCAATTCAACTTCAGTACAGGGACATAGCTACTTCAGTGTTTCACAACAAAGACGGATGCACTTTTTCATATGTACTTTTTTGTAATTTATTTTACGAAAGCTACAACCTAGAACAACTTACTAAATACACACTAGGCAGTAGTGCAAACATCAACAAGTGTATTTATTTCACTGATATTTGTAATACTTCTCTGCAAAGGGTGTGTGTTGTGTGTTATCCCCAAAGTACATGCAATCTATGAAAGCAATAGTTGCAATGAACATAGGAGAATAAATAACAAGGAAAAAATGAGCATCTCCTATTGCTATATTTAAGATTTATGGACTTCTGAGAGCAGAATTAAGTAGCTTCAGATTAGCCAGTCAAGTTGTTCCTTGGGCAAACTATAAGGATTATTATCGTTAATATTTTCATAATTCATTTCATATTCATAGTTTATATACCCACAGAGCTCAACAAACTGGGCTTATATGTCTTCATGAAAGCACAAACATGAGGACTGTAACTAATACAATACACAAAGCCTAATACAATACTTTGGGCATTAGACAGATTTAAATAGAAATATAATATTTTGAATAATGCCTAATAATTATAAAAATATTGACTTTATAATAGGCTATTGGACTGGAAGTGAGGATAGTCAAGTTTCTGGCTTGCTTTTATTATTGTTTCTAAATGTCTTAACATGACAAACTATTTCTGTATTACTCCTCTGGCCAGCCCCTCTTTATTTTTTAAATTTATTTATTTATTTATTTATTTTTGGCTGCATTGGGTCTTCGTTGCTGCACATGGGCTTTCTCTAGTTGCAGTGAGTGGGGGCCACTCTTTTGTTGCGGTGCGCAAGCTTCTCACTGTGGTGGCTTCTTTGTTGTGGAACACAGACTCTAGGCACACGAGGTCCAGTAGTTGTGGCACGTGGGCTCAGTAGTTGCGGCACATGGGCTTAGTTGCTCCATGGCATGTGGGATCTTCCCAGGCCAGGGCTCGAACTCGTGTCCCCTGCATTGGCAGGCAGATTCCCAACCATAGCGCCACCAGGGAAGCCCGAGGCCCTCTTTAGATGCAAATGAAATCTCACGTAGTCCATAAAAGCTATGTAAAATAATCACCACTCTTGATTTCTTCCTCTGATTTCCTGTAGAATTAACATTCTGTACCATTATTATGGTACCTTGTTTATTAAATCATTTCATGTATACCTGCCAACTTACCAAAGAGACTGCAAATCTAAAGATATGAAGTATATTTTAGGCTTCTTAGTATCCTAAGTGCCAGTTAATAAATCTGAAGTTATTACTAACAGTAATAACAGATATTAATGTTCAATTACACTAGAGTTCATATAGAAAACTTAGGGCCTCTTTCTACCTCTACTACCATCCTGCTATGTGACCAGTAAAAACCTTATCTTCTCTAATAATGCAAGGAGATGCACGGCACAGGTGGTTATTCCTAAATCCTTTCTGGCTTTAAGTGTTCATTTCAGAAAAATAAAATGTAAAGGTGTTTTGTACTTTTTGGAAGAAAGTCATCCTGAATGGTTATTAATGACATAACATCATACATTAGCCTCACTGGCTTAAGAAAATTTCATATAATCCAAAATGTCCAATTGTCATTATTTCATTTAAGTCATTAGCTATTTATTGAGCAAGGTACTGTGAGGGTACTGCAAGAGGCACAAAGATGAATAAGACATAATGTGCCCAAGAACACCTTATAATTTGGTAGTGGACATAAAACAACTATTCAAATAACCATAATGCAAAGCAGGAAAAAAGGTAAGAGCTATAAGAACACAGTAACATAGAGTCAAAGAAAGGAAAAATTACATTAGGTGGGTAAGTGGAAAGGGCATAAGAAAGGATCCAAGGAAGATTTACTTAGGGTAGGAAAAAGCTAAGCATTCTTTACGAAAGACTTTGAATGCATTATCTTAGAAGCCTTTGTTATTTTACCTGAGGAATGGGATAAGGTACCAGAAATATAATCTTTACTGCACAACTATGACACTTCTAAAAATGCAATAATATATTAGATTTCAATTATGCCAAATAATTTTTAAAACATCTCTATACATTTCTTTTAGATGAAATGAATCAGACCGAAAGTTCTGCACTGACACCAGGATGACTGCCAAAATACAGTAAAGATTAATGTTCACGTCTAGAAAAGATGCATTTTCATACCTCAAAGTGACATTACTGACGGCATAAATAAGGAAAGCTCACACTTCAGCTCACTCTGTTCTGAGAAGTGAGTATTTTTCAACAGCAGAGAAAGAGCTATTTTAATGATCTGGGGAATGTAAAGTTAATTTTAAGTCACAGAAGTCTCTAACAGGGGAAAAAAAAAAAAAACCAGTTAACTGTAGGCACAAGAATCTTCTCACAGAAATGTTAGGTTTGACACAGAACTTTTGTACATATTCTTGCTAAATGAAGATGCTATGGAAAAGCAGGTCAATATCCCGTAGTACTCAACTTCCTGAAACTCTGTGAAACATTCCTTCATCCAGCTAAGAACCTCTGAAGTTCACTTTTTCAAAATACATACACACCCGGATGCACACACATATCATAGAACCTTTTTTTTTTCAACATCTTCATTGGAGTATATTTACTTTACAATGTTGTGTTTCTGCTGTATAACAAAGTGAATCAGTTATATGTATACATATATCCACATATCCCCTCCCTCCCACCCTCCCTATCCCACCTCTCTATGTGGTCACAAAGCACCGAGCTGATCTCCCTGTGCTCTGCAGCTGCTTCCCACTAGCTATTTTACATTTGGTAGTGTATATATGTCAGTGCTGCTCTTTTACTTCATCCCAGCTTACCCTTCCACTTCCTCGTGTCCTCAAGGCCATTCTCTACATCTGCACCTTTATTCCTATCCTGCCCCTAGGTTCATCAGAACCACTTTTTTTTTTAGGTTCCATTTATATGTGTTAGCATACAGTATTTGTTTTTCTATTTCTGACTTACTTCACTCTGTATGTTAGACTCTAGGTCCATCCATTTCACTAAAAATAACTCAATTTCATGTCTTTTTATGGCTGAGTAATATTCCATTGTATATATGTGCCACATCTTCTTTATCCATTCATCTGTTGATAGACATTAGGTTGCTTCCATGTCCTGGCTATTGTAAATAGAGCTGCAATGAACATTGTGGTACATGTCTCTTTTTGAATTGTGGTTTTCTCAGGGTATATGCCCAGTAGTGGGATTGCTGGGTCATATGGTAGTTCTATTTGTAGTTTTTTAAGGAACCTCCATACTGTTCTCCATAGTGGCTGTATCAGTTTACATTCCCACCAACATTGCAAGAGGGTACCTTTTTCTCCACATCCTCTCCAGCATTTATTGTTTGCAGATTTTTTGATGATGGCCATTCTGTGGCCATGAGTTTGGGAGTGTTCTGCCCTCTGCTATATTTTGGAGGAGTTCGAGAAGGATAAGTGTGAGGTGATACCTCATTGTGGTTTTGATTTGCATGTCTCTAATGATTAATGATGTTAGCATCCTTTCATGTATTTGTTGGCAATCTGTATATCTTCTTTGGAGAAATGTCTATTTAGATCTTCCTCCCATTTTTGGATTGGGTTGTTTGTTTTTTTGATATTGAGCAAAATGAGCTGCTTGTATATTTTAGAGATTAATCCTTTGTCAGTTGCTTTGTTTGCTAATATTTTCTCGCATCCTGAGGGTGTCTTTTTGTGTTGTCTATGGTTTCCTTTGCTGTGCACAAATTTTTAAGTTTCATTAGGTCCCATTTATTCTGGTTTTATTTCCATTTCTCTAGGAGGTGGGTCAAAAAGGATCTTGCTGTGATTTATGTCAAAGAGTGTTCTGCCTATGTTTTCTTCTAAGAGGTTTATAGTGTCTGGCCCTACATTTAGGTCTTTAATCTATTTTGAGTTTATTTTTGTGTATGGTGTTAGGGAGTGTTCTAATTTCATTCTTTTACATGTAGCTGTCCAGTTTTCCCAGCACCACTTATTGTCTTTTCTGTCTTTTCTCCATGGTATATTCTTGGCTCCTTTGTCAAAGCTAAGGTGACCATATGTGCATGGGTTTATCTCTGGGCTTTCTATCCTGTTCCATTGATCTATATTTCTGTTTCTGTGCCAGTACCATACTGTCTTGATTACTGTAGCTTTGTAGTACAGTTTGAAGTCAGGGAGCCTGATTCCTCCAGCTCCATTTTTCTTTCTCAAGATTGTTTTGGCTACTTGGGGTCTTTTGTGTTTCCATACAATTGTAAAATTTTTTTGTTCTAGTTCTATGAAGAATGTCATTGGTAGCTTGAGAGAGATTGCACTGAATCTGTAGATCACTTTGGGTAGTATAGTCATTTTCACAATGTTGATTCTTCCAATCCAAGGACACGGTATATCTCTCCATCTGTTTGTATCATCTTTAATTTCTTTCATCAGTGTCTTATAGTTTTCTGCATAAAGGTCTTTTGTCTCCTTAGATAGGTTTATTCCTAGGTATTTTATTCTTTTTGTTGCAATGTTAAATGGGAGTGTATCCTTAATTTCTCTTTCAGACTTTTCATCATTAGTGTATAGGAATGCAAGAGATTTCTATGCATTAATTTTGTACCCTGCTATTTTACTAAATTCATTGATTAGCTCTAGTAGTTTTCTGGTAGCAACTGTAGGATTCTCTATATATAGTATCATGTCATCTGCAAACAGTGACAGATTTACTTCTTCTTTTCCGATTTGGATTCCTTTTATTTCTTTCTCTTCAATGACTGCTGTGGCTAAAACTTCCAGAACTATGTTGAATAACAGTAGTGGGAGTGGGCAACCTTGTCTTGTTCCTGATCTTAGTCAAAATGGTTTCAGTTTTTCACCATGGAGAACGATACTGGCTATGGGTTGGTCATATATGGTCTTTATTATGTTGAGGTAAGTTTCCTCTATGCCTACTCTCTGGAGGGTTTTTATCATTAATGGGTGTCTGAAAGCTTTTTCTGCATCTATTGAGTTGATCATATGGTTTTTATCCTTCAGTTTATTAATATGGTGTATCACATATGATTGATTTGTGTATACTGAAGAATCCTTGCATTCCTGGGATAAACCCCACTTGATCATGGTGTATGATACCTTTAATGTGTTGCTGGATTCTGTTTGCTAGTTTTTTGTTTGTTTGTTTTTGCGGTACACGGGCCTCTCACTGTTGTGGCCTCTCCCATTGCAGAGCACAGGCTCCGGACGCGCGGGCTCAGCGGCCATGGCTCACAGGCCCAGCCGCTCCATGGCATGTGGGATCTTCCCGGATCGGGGCACGAATCCGTGTCCCCTGCATCGGCAGGGGGGGGGTCTGCCCACCACAGGCGGACTCTCAACCACTGTGCCACCAGGGAAGCCCTGTTTGCTAGTATTTTGTTGAGGATTTTTGCATCTACATTCATCAGTAATATTGGCCAGTAGTTTTCTTTTTTTGTGACATGTTTGGTTTTGGTATCAGGGTGATGGTAGCCTTGTAGAATGAGTTTGGGAGTATCCTGCCCTCTGCTATATTTTGGAAGAGTTGGAGAAGGATAGGTGTTAGCTCTTCTCTAAATGTTTGATAGAATTCATCTGTGAAGCCATCTCTATAGAGCCTTTTTATTGCAATAATAAAACCTGAAACTCATGTCTGATGAGGGAAGAATGGAAGAGTAGCAGTTTCCCTTCCTTGAACAACTGCACAGAAGAACAAATCAACCTAAGAAAGTCTATTTAAAACAAAAGCAAACAAACCATCCAGGAAACTACACAAGTAATGATAACCAATATAAATTTTCTAAGACCACTAGGATGTGCTAATCTGTTGAGATGAGTAAGCTTTTTTCAATATTTAAAATTTCCATAAAACTACATCTCCAACTTTCGATTCAACCTTTGGAAATTAGGTAGCCATGGAGTTTTAATGGTTAATAAATACTTTTAATGTATTTAAGAACCATTAGAAAACTACAGGGTGAAAAAAAAATCAGCTATCAATAAGGACAGTTTAAGCACTGCTCCAAAAGAAAATAGTGTCAAGAAAGTACTAACTGCACAAAGCAAAGGTCAGGGTGTGTAGAAGTGAAGAGGAAGAAGAGTAGGCCAGAAGAAGCACTGTGAAAAACCATTTTTTACTTGCCACCTCGCCTAAACATCTTTGGTTTATCCAAAATTAAGATACATTTCAATTTCAAGCCCTATCTTTGCGTCAAAAATTTTATGGTCACTTTGCCATATTTTTGGCAACACCAGCAGTCACAAAATCTTAATATATAACATAAAATTTCATTTAAAATGTTTCTGTTTAAACAATTCTTATTATAGGATAATCCAGTAATATGCTGCTAACCAATATCTGATTATTCATTTGCAATTTTCTAAATGTTAACTCTCACAGAATACAAAACTTAATCTTTATCATCAAATCAAAGTAGAAAGTGTTAGGTTAAGGTTTGCTATGATGTATATGATTTCAAGACAACAAACAGGCATAGCTGAAGACATTACAGACGCCTCATCCCTATCTCCCAATATTTTCTCCAAAAGAAATGCAGAACAAGAAAGGGAAAATAACTACATGAAAACCATGCATAAGGGCAGAAGGTATATGGGAAATCTCTACCTTCTCCTCAGTTTTGCTGTAAACATAAAATAACCCTTAAAAAAAGTAAACTCTTTTACAAAATTCATGCAGAGTCTCAAGGGACCACAAACAGCCTAAACAATCTCGAAAAAAAGATGAACAAGGTGGAGGACTCTCACTTCCTCATTTCAAAACTTACTACAAAGCTACAGCAATCAAAGCAGTGTGGTATGACATAAAGACAGACATATACCAATGACATAAAATATAGAGCGCTCAGAAGTAAATCTTCACATATATGGTCAATTGATTTTCAGCAAGGGTGTCAAGACCGTTAACAAAGAGAAGACCTCTTTTCAACAAATGGTGTGGAGAAAACTGCATGTCCACATGCAAAAGAATTAAGCTGGACCCTTAGCTTATACCCTATGCAAAAATTAACTCAAAATTGACCACAGACGTAAGCATAAGATCTAAAACTATAAAACTCTTAGAAGAAAACACAGGGGAAAATCTTTATAACACTGAATTTGGCAATGGCTTCTTGGACTGAACATCAAAAGCACAGGTAACAAAAGAAAGAATAAACTGACTTCATCAAAATAAAAACTTCTGTGCATGAAATTACAGTATCAAGAGAATGAAAACACAACCCACAGAACAGAAGAAAATATTTGCAAAGCATATGTCTATTAAGGATTAATATCCAGACTATATAAAGAACTCCTACATCTGAACAACAAAAAACAAATAATCCAATTTAAAAATGGGCAAAGGGGGGCTTCCCTGGTGGCGCAGTGGCTGAGAGTCCGCCTGCCGATGCAGGGGACACGGGTTCGTGCCCTGGTCCAGGAAGATCCCACATGCCGCGGAGCGGCTGGGCCCGTGAGCCATGGCCGCTGAGCCTGCGCGTCCGGAGCCTGTGCTCCGCAACGGGAGGGGCCACAACAGTGAGAGGCCCACGTACCGCAAAAAAAAAAAAAAAAAATGGGCAAAGGACTTGAATAGACATTTCTCCAAAGAAGACACACAAATGGCCAATAAGTACATGAAAAGATACTCAACATCATTAATCATTAGGGAAATGCAAATCAAAACCACAGCGATATACCACTTCACACCCATTAGAATAGCTATTGTCAAAACTAAAAATGCACTTCTCAAACCTTTAAGGTTTTCAAGCTAGAACTCAAATATGTAATGTACTGACATGATAACAATACATCATGTGAATAATATCTTCACCATATGTAGTCCTAAAGTTCTTAATTGTTAATTTCCAGAAGAGCTTAAAATAATTAAACAAAAAATTCAAGGCCACAAAAAAAAAAATTTTCAACGCACACAATATATTGGACTTGAATAACACAACTACACATTATTACCTTACAGAACTTCAATCTTTGTGGATTGAAGGACTGTGCAGGATAAGAAAAAATGCATCAGAAGGAATATTTTAAAAACCAGAAAGGATATATTTTTATCATGATCAACAACTTAATGTAATGGACACATATATAATAGAACACTGAACAGCTGTATATTACACACTCCTTTCAAATACACACAAAAATTATAGAAATTAACCACATGAAATGTAATGACGTCAGAGTTTCGCATTTAGAAGTCAAGTGACAGTGGGAGTGGGAAGTTACAGATGAAGGATTGGCCAAATGTTGATAAATAATGAAGCTGGGTAATGGGTACATGGGGATTTTGTATTGTATATTAAGACATTTTTCATAATTTCATATATGTTTCAAATTTTTCACAACAAAAAGTATTTAAAAAGTGATTATAGAGGTTCTGGCTCCAGTTAAGATGAAATGAGCACACTCCTTCCTGTCTGTCCCACTGAATGCAACTGAAAGCCCTGGATGGAATATCTATAGCCCTGGATGGAATATCTATCTGAGGACTCTGAAAAGTAAGTGTCAGCAAGCAGAATGGAAAAGGAAATAGATCTCAAGGTAGCGTTGAAATGGAAGTGAGCTTCCAAATTTCTTCCTCTGGTCTCTCCATGCCAGAATTCAAACTTAGCCTGACACTAAACATGTGCACTGGATGCAGACATAAAGATCTCCAAGAAGAGCCATTTATTTCTGGTTTAATGAGTGGGAAAAGGGACTTACATGAGTAAGAGAGAGTGGGAGAAATTCCCTGGATTTGCGTGTGTGTGTGTGTGTATGTGTGTGTTGTGTGTCTTTTTTTGTTTTCTCCCATCCCAGCAACAAAGCACTCCTACAGAGGAACCAACAGCTGGGAAGTCATGTAAAATCAGAAGAAGGGAAAAATTCTTTTCTAACCAGAGGAACTGTGCTCTAAGAGCACTGGGGCAGCTCTTCTATTTTTCTATCCTCTGTTCACTAGACCCAGGAGGCTGATGTAGTTGAATTATATGACAGGGTAGGGAAAGGAAAATTTCAGGTTTGAATCACGAGAAGCGGGGTCCTTGGGAGCAAGTAAGTGTTGGGGATATCACAAAGAAGGGGAGCTCAATAAAGTGAAACCATAAGGTTCAGTATGATCTCCTGAGCTCACCTCCAAGGTACACATGTAGATCTTACCCTAAGCAGCATAGCAAAGGATCTATGAACTAAAATATGGGGTAGACCACCACCAAGGTTCAAAACTGGCCACTGTGTGGGACGCAAAAGGGTCAAATATGGATAGTACTGAAAAGGCTAAGAAAACTGAACTGACATTGGAACTACAACCCATAAAAGGTGGGTTGGAATTTGCAGCCTGAACCTAACTAGGCCAACTGCCTGCTAAAGAAAAAAACCCAACATTCTATACAGGATTTAAGTAAGATCTGTAGTGTCAAAACATGATATTCTAGGAGAATTATTTGCTCACAGACCCACTCCAAAAAACTATATAAAGTTCTTCAGATGGGAAAAAAAAAATACTGGAGGGAAACTTGGAAATTCGGGAATGAAGGAAGAGCAAGAGAAAATGGCTTTCATCGTTTCTGAGAAGTTTGCTGTAACTCTTACCTTTGTTCCTTTGTGTGTAATATGTCATTTTTCCTCTGAGTACTTGTTATTTGGTGCATGCTAGACTGGTAGCAATGGGTTCTCTGTTGTCCTGGGATAGCCACAATTTTCAACAGTGACCTTGTGTCACTTGGTCTTGTGCATGGAGCTTTCTCAGTGGCCCTGTCTCTCCTCAGATGTAGACTTCTGAAGATCTCAGCTTCTGGCAGTTTCCTGCCCCTCCCTCAGAGGTTGAGAATTTCTTTTTCTTTTCCTCTTCTCTAGAGTTAACGGATCTTCACCTGTGCTCTGAGGTGACAGGGTTGCCTTACACACTGGTAAAATTAAAAGTCCAACAACACCACATATTGGCAAAGATGTGAAGCAATGGGAACTCTCACATTTGATGTTGGAAGTGTAAATTGATTCGATCACTTTAGAAAAGTTTGACATTATCTTGATAAATTGTAGACATGAATACCTTTAACCCTGCAATCTTACTGTAGAAAAATTCAAACATATTCTGAGATATGAACAGGAATGTTCATAGCAACACTGCTTGTAATAACCAAAACTAACAACAACCCAAGTGTCTATCAACAGTTAAATGGATAAACATGTCCTAATTCCTAATGTGGATAATGAATAAACAGGGATCCACATTATAGTCATTAATGAGTAGCTTTATTTTTTTACACATTTCACTTCAAAATAAAATATATTTTTTAAAAAAGGAGTTACTAAATTAATTTTGGAAAATTTACATCCTCCCCCCAAATGCTTTACAAATAACACACTGTAAGTCTCATAAATATAATGTTCAGTGGAGAAGCATATCATAAAAGAATATACATGGTTAGATTTCATCTATATAAAGTTCAAAAACAGACAAAACAAAGTGTTTAGTGATACACATAACCATGATTATAACCAAAATTCTGGAAGATAATTTATCTCCTGAAGAGATAAATTCTTTTATCAAATTATGCTCAGAGACTGAGATTGTCTTTGCCAATGACTTATTTAACACCGGTTAATTGCGGGAATTATATAATAATATGTCACAAGCCAACAGCATACAGGATAATGTCTCTTAATAAGCCAATAAAGAAATATACTCTAAAGCAATGGTAGATTGCTTTGGGTGGTTGATTCAAATGATTACACTATTGTTCCAGGCAAAGGGGAGATGAAAGAAATAGAGCCCAAACTGAGTTGAGGTGTACCTTTTCTATAAGTTGGTTTTCCGAACAGTCAGCTTAGCCAACCAAGAGCTGCCAGAGCAAACTGAAGTCCCTTGTTGCTAGAGCTGGATGCCAGTAGAATGAAGGCACCAGTGCTGGCTGACAAGATGATCTCCTTCACAAGACCGCTGCACTGTTTTCATCACTGCTGGCAAAGAGTAACCTTGCCACAGCAGGTCTCTGGAGAGTTATTTTAGATCAGCAAAGAGTAGCCTTGCCCAGACTGAACATTCTCAGTAAGTCCTCACAAGTTCTTGGTATTTAAAGTTTAAATGTTCATTACAACATAGTCACTCCTCCATATGTTCACATCAACAAGCACTTAGTAGCACAACAACTTTGATGATATCATCTTGACACAGCCTCCCCAATGTAAACAAATTCACCCTTAGATCAAAACAACTTCACTTAAGCCATAAACAAGTAGGTATGAAATCATAACAAACCAACACACAACAAGCTGTGTGATCACAGAAGGGCACATCGGGGACTTCTGGGGTGATGTAAATGTTCTTTTTGGCCTGATATGGCTCACTTTTTAAAATTATTCTTTAAAGTGTACATATCTGTTTCATGTAGCCTTCTTTATGTGCTATATGCCATATCTATATGTGATATATACAATATAAAATTCTTTTTTAACGATACCCAACCATTCAAAAGCTGATATTAGGTTGAGTTAATCTAACCATACAAGAGAACAAATCTAAATGGCCTATGTAAACCTACAACCATATCCTCATTTGTAATTTGCTAACTGTCTAATTCATTCATTGCTAAGTCTGTTTGCTTTGCTCATAAAGCTGTAACATGGGAATGTATAGCAAAAGCAGCGGTTTACTAAACCTAACTTTACAAAACGCTGAGACTAACCCCAGGAAGAGCACATTTTTTTAAAATAAGGGAAACACAAAATTTTGATCAACAATAATGTATTATATGTACCATAGAACAAAGAATACTTTATGCACTTCCCTATTAAATTAAAAAGCTCTAAATCCTACTGTGATATAGAAATATGTGAACATAAAATGAAGGAATCAATATTTAATAAGAATGTCACCTTACATTGGCAGAGAACTTTATATTTTAAAATGCTCCAACGAATACTCTCATTTGCACTATACTCAATTTCCAGACATGGAAAACGAGGTACCTGTATTAAAATGTAGTAACAATTCCATGTCAGAACTCAACTGTGAGGCCATGACATGTTTCTCAGAGTCTCATTCAACAGCAAAGAATCTGTAAGAATAATATACATTTCTGCCAAAGGAAGTCTCTTTCTACATAAATAACAATTTCAGCGGAATTTTTTAGTGTTCACAACAACAGACATCTTTATTGATACTCTTTTATAACAATCTGTCTATATTTACGTTCTCTCTAGAAACAAACCTCCTAGGCTGACAGCAATATTAGATATTTCACAGGATGTTTTCTTGCCTTTTTTACCTTTACTCCAATTTCTATTTACCCAGGTATTTCTTTTTTGTTAAGAGTTTCGCTTATTTATTTGAAGATGTTTTAAACCTTAGGATTTAATTAAAGCAAAATTAGAACATCACAAATTAAAGTTCTACTAAGCATGTAGATAAGTTTGTATTGTTGTATAATTGTTTTGTTCTGCTTTGTTTAATAAACTGAGGCCCAGAAAGTTAAGTGTCTTACTCAAGGTAATCTAGTTAACTTGACCTCTTACTGGCCATTAATTTTGAAGTCAGCCAGACCTGTGTTTCTGACTTTGGCAACTTTGTACTTCCACAGAACAGGGATACTTACTGCAAAGAACTATGAGGAGGATTAAATGAGAAAATTCTTATAAAAAGCTGAGCACAGTAGCAAATTATGAATAAATGTCTGTTTGTAAGGTAATATAAGAGAATGCTGCTAACGGTGATAAATCAAATAAAAACTGTATAGTGTAACATAAATTTCACTAAAATGTTACATAAACATATAACGCCTAAATATTTTCCTTTTAATGCAAACATTTAATTAAAACGCAGAGTAAGGGCTTCCCTGGTGGCGCAGTGGTTGAGAGTCCACCTGCCGATGCAGGGGACACAGGTTCGTGCCCCGGTCTGGGAATATCCCACATGCCGCAGAGCGCTGAGCCTGCGCGTTCGGAGCCTCTGCTCCGCAATGGGAGAGGCCACAACAGTAAGAGGCCCGCGCGCATACCGCAAAAAAAAAAAAAAAAACGCAGAGTAAGACTCCAATCATAAACTTATCTATAATCTATCCTTGCTATCTAATCAAGGAAATGGACATTTTTGTTTCTTTTTCTAATCTAAATACCATTTCAAATCCATGGAATCACTTTGCTGTTTCTAAGAAACCTTGTATTTTGATTCAAAACTATCTACTCCAACAAGAAAAAAACAAACAACCCAATTCAAAAACGGGCAAAGGATTTGAATAGACATGTCTCCAAGGAAGATATACAAATGGTCAATAAGTACATGACAAGATGCTCAACATTATTAGTCATTAGGGAAATGCAAATCAAAACCACAATTAGATACCACTTTACACCCATGAGGATGGCTATTATCAAAAAACAAACAAGAAACAGAAAATAACAAGTGCTGGAGAAAATGTGAAGAAACTGGACCCTTGTACACGGCTGGTAGGAATGTAAAAGAGTGCAGCCGCTATGGAAAACAGTTAAACATAGAATTACCATGTGATCCAGCAATTCCAACCTTAAGTATATATCCACAAGAATTAAAAGCAGAGATTCAGGGGCTTCCTGGTGGTCCAGTGCTTAAAAATCCGCTTTCCAATGCAGATGACCAGGTTTGGTCCCTGGTCAGGGAACTAAGATCCCACATGCTGCAGGGCAACTAAGCCCATGCACCGCAACTACTGAGCCAGCGCACTCCAGAGCCTGCACACCACAACTAGAGAGCCTGCATGCAGCAAGTACTGAGCCCGTGAGCTCTGAGGCCCGTACACCACAACTAGAGAGAAGCCTGCGTGTGCCGCAATGAAGAGTTCACGTGCTGCAACGAAAAGATCCTGCATGCCGCAACAAAGACCCGACACAGCCAAATAAATAAATAAACGCAGAGATTCAAACAGATACTTTTATACCAGTGTTCATAGCAACATTATTCACAATAGCGAAAGGTGGAAATAGCCCAGAAATCCAACAACAGAAAAACAGATAAAAAAAATATTCTGTGTACATACAATCGATTTATTTGGCCTTAAAAAGAAATGAAATTCTGATACATACTACAACATAGTAGTCAGATTCTATCTTTAGCTTTGGGTCCTTTAAATTCCCCTGTACCCCTTATGGCAGCATGTAGTGCAGCTGCAAACGCCTCCAGATCATCATCCACCCTATCCTGCCTGTATGTAAGTTACCCACAACAAACTTCATAAATGCACTTTATGGAGTTGCCTGCTTTGTTTTTTGGTCTCAAAGTTCCTTCTCAGTTCAGAAAATAGTATTCAATATCCCTGCTTTCCAACATGAGTCAACAGTAGGCTATTAGTAGTTAAGTTTGGGGGGAGTCAAGAGCTATATGTGGATTTTTGACTGCTCGGCGGGGGGCGGGGGGGTGTCGGTGCCCCTAACCTCCACCTTGCTCAAGGGTCAAACATAATTACCAACCTACAAAGAGGGAACCAAGAAACTATATACCCAGACCTCACTCTCCTCCCATCCGCTGCCACTGGCCAAACCCTACTGGATACCAGAGCGAATGGAGCTAGTAGCATGTAGTCCATAAACGTCAGCTTCTTGGAGCACAAGCAGGATGGAGAAGGGTAAAGAGTGAATACAGGGACTTCCCTGGCGGTCCAGTGATTAAGACTACATGCTTCCACTGCAGGGGGAATGGGTTCGATCCCTGGTCAGGGAACTAAGATCCCCACATGCCGCAGCACAGCCAAAAACAAAAAAAAGAGTGAATATAGAGGAGGCAAATGAAGACTATCGAGCACAATACGACATACTGCTTTCCTTCACATTTCTATTTTATTATACAAAAGGAGGAATTATAATCAACATATTTTTCAGTACAAAGAAGTTGTTCCTGTTGCCACAAAAAGTAGGGAAGTGAATAGGTTAAAAAGAGAAAGGTTTTTTGTTGTTATTTAAAAAGAAAAGGAACGTACACATTTTTGACAAGAGGATTCAGTACACAGTCTGCCACAATTCCCTTACAAACACAGAGATAAAATATGAAGAAAGAAAAAGGAACAATATACCAGAATATTAGAGCTAAAAGAGACCTTAGAAATTTTCAAATTTTCAGTACAAAAGGTAACAGGCCAGAGAGGATGATTCTTCAAGAAACGTCATCAAAATCATAAAGCTACTTAGCAGCAAAGTTGGAAACAGAAACTAGGTCTGTAACTCCCATAACTCCTTGTCTAATTCTCTTCTCATCACACTTATACTATAGAAATAAAGCTGGAAATGCTTCATATTGGGAAAATTAACTAGCAAACAAGTTAAAAAACAATAACCACCACCAAGACTCATAGGTTAGAATGCTTCTTATGGTAGTAGAACCCTAGGTTTCCCACAATAACAATATTCTGCCCTCTACCCTCTTAACCAAAAAATGACACTTTGTGAATCTTAATACAGTACACATAGTACCTAGAAGTTGAACAGAGACTTAACCTGAGCTTAAAGAAAATATGCAGTCAGGAAAGAAATTATCAATGAGTTGAGAGCCATTTTCCTATAGAGCATGAAATTAAAACCTCTGGGTTAAATAAGTAATGGGAGTAATCTAAAGCTTTGACAATTGAATTGCTCCTTCAAAAGCTAGGCTATATATGAAGAATGCATACTCCATTGGTCAGGATGAACACAAAAATCACTCCCTAAAAAGGACACTAATTACATACTTAGTTAAAAAAAAAAAAGTAAAAATGGAGTATCTGGAAGACAAAACCCATAAAATCAATTATAAAGAGAAACTAATGAAAAAAAAAAAGGAGAGAGAAACTAAGTGTTAAGGATTAAATTATTTATAAAAGTAAAAGCAAATTAAAAATGGCTTCTTTTGGGACATCCCTGGTGGCACAGTGGTTAAAATCTGCCTGCCAATGCAGGTGACACAAGATCGATCCCAGGCCCAGGGAGATCCCACATGCTGCGGAGCAACTAAGCCCATGTGCCACAACTATTGAGCCTGCACTCTAGAGCCCGTGTGCCACAACTACTGAAGCCCGTGCACCCTAGTGCCCGCCTGTTACAACTACTGAGCCCGCATGCTGCAACTACTGAAGCCTGTGCGCCTAGAGCCTGTGCTCCGCAACAAGAGAAGCCACCGAAATGAGAAGCCCACGCGCTGCAATGAAGGGCAGCCCCAACTCATTGCAACGAGAGAAAGCACGCACACAGCAACGAAGACCCAAAGCCAAAAAACAAAAAAAGGCTTCTTTTCCAGAAAAGAAAGCTATTAACGGGGCTTCCCTGGTGGTGCAGTGGTTAAGGATCCGCCTGCCAATGCATGGGACATGGGTTCGAGCCCTGGTCCGGGAGGATCCCACATGCCATGGAGCAACTAAGCCCCTGTGCCACAACTACTGAGCCTGCACTCTAGAGCCTGTGAGCCACAACTACTGAAGCCCGCACGCCTAGAGCCTATGTTCTGAGACAAGAGAAGCCACTGCAATGAGAAGCCCACGCGCCACAACGAAGAGTAGCCCTCATCGCCACAACTAGAGAAAGCCTGTGCACAGCAACAAAGACCCAACTCAGCCCTAAATAAATAAATAAAATTTTTTAAAAAGAAAGATATTAACATCAAACCTTTATAGTTCATTTAAAAACTTTCAAACACTCAGAAAATTTCAAAGAATACTATTATGAACACCACATGTACATTACCTAGATTGAACAATTAACATTTCACCTATTTGCTTCATCTATCTATGTCTATCAGGCTATTTTTAAGGCAGACAACTTCAAAGTTACAGACGTTAAAACACTTTAAATATTTCAATAATATTTTCCTACATAACTACAATACCATTATCACACTTATTCAAATTAATTGCAATTTCCTAATATCTTCTAATAGTAGTACGTATTCAAACTTCCACAAAATATATAGCTGATTTTTCAAACTAGGATCCACACAAAAATCATGTATTATCTTTGGTTTTGTTTCTCCAATCTCTCTAATGTAGGACAGTTCCTTCATATACAACCTTTTTCTCCCCTGACCACCCTAATCTTATTTTATTAGCTATACATAACATAAAATTTATCCACACCCAGTAGAATGACTATCATATGTTTGTTTGTTTATTCATTATATGAAAGTGGAATCCTTAGGAAAAAAAACAAAAAAAGAAAATGGAATCCTTGTGCACTGCTAATGGGAATGCAAGATGGTACGCCTAGAGCCTGTGCTCCGCAACAAGAGAAGCCACCGAAATGAGAAGCCCACGCGCTGCAATGAAGGGCAGCCCCAACTCATTGCAACGAGAGAAAGCACGCACACAGCAACGAAGACCCAAAGCCAAAAAACAAAAAAAGGCTTCTTTTCCAGAAAAGAAAGCTATTAACGGGGCTTCCCTGGTGGTGCAGTGGTTAAGGATCCGCCTGCCAATGCATGGGACATGGGTTCGAGCCCTGGTCCGGGAGGATCCCACATGCCATGGAGCAACTAAGCCCCTGTGCCACAACTACTGAGCCTGCACTCTAGAGCCTGTGAGCCACAACTACTGAAGCCCGCACGCCTAGAGCCTATGTTCTGAGACAAGAGAAGCCACTGCAATGAGAAGCCCACGCGCCACAACGAAGAGTAGCCCTCATCGCCACAACTAGAGAAAGCCTGTGCACAGCAACAAAGACCCAACTCAGCCCTAAATAAATAAATAAAATTTTTTAAAAAGAAAGATATTAACATCAAACCTTTATAGTTCATTTAAAAACTTTCAAACACTCAGAAAATTTCAAAGAATACTATTATGAACACCACATGTACATTACCTAGATTGAACAATTAACATTTCACCTATTTGCTTCATCTATCTATGTCTATCAGGCTATTTTTAAGGCAGACAACTTCAAAGTTACAGACGTTAAAACACTTTAAATATTTCAATAATATTTTCCTACATAACTACAATACCATTATCACACTTATTCAAATTAATTGCAATTTCCTAATATCTTCTAATAGTAGTACGTATTCAAACTTCCACAAAATATATAGCTGATTTTTCAAACTAGGATCCACACAAAAATCATGTATTATCTTTGGTTTTGTTTCTCCAATCTCTCTAATGTAGGACAGTTCCTTCATATACAACCTTTTTCTCCCCTGACCACCCTAATCTTATTTTATTAGCTATACATAACATAAAATTTATCCACACCCAGTAGAATGACTATCATATGTTTGTTTGTTTATTCATTATATGAAAGTGGAATCCTTAGGAAAAAAAACAAAAAAAGAAAATGGAATCCTTGTGCACTGCTAATGGGAATGCAAGATGGTGCAGCCACTACAAAAAACAGTACGGCAATTCCTCAAAAAATTAAACACAGAATTACCATATGATCCAGCAATTCCACTCTGGGGTATATACCCAAAAGAACTGAAAGCAGGGACTTGAACAGGTATTTGTACACCCATGCTTATAGCAGCACTATTCATAGTAGCCAAATGGTGAAAGCAACACAAGTGTCCATCAACATGAATGGATAAACAAAATGTGGTTTATAAACACAATGGAATATTACTCAGCCATAAAAAGGAAGGAAATCCTGACACATGCTCCAACATGTATGAATCTTGATGACATTATGCTAAGTGAAATAAATCAGTCACAAAAAGATAAACACTGTATGATTCTGCTTAGATGAGGCACCTACAGTAGTCAAAATCACAGAGACAGAAAGTAGAATTGTGGTTGCCAGGGACTGGAAGGAGGGGTATTGGAGAGTTATTTAATGGATGCAGCAATTCACTTCTACATGATGAAAATAGCTCTTGAGATGGATGATAGTGATGGTTTCACAAGAATCTGAATGTACTTAATACCACTGAAGTGTACACTTAAAAAATGGTTAAGATGGGGCTTCCCTGGTGGCGCAGGAGTTGGGAGTCCGCCTGCCAATGCAGGGGACGCGGGTTCGTGCCCCGGTCTGCGAGGATCCCACATGCCGCGGAGCGGCTGGGCCCGTGGGCCATGGCCGCTGGGCCTGCGCGTCCAGAGCCTGTGCTCTGCAACGGGAGAGGCCACAACAGTGAGAGGCCCGCGTACCGCCAAAAAAAGAAAAAAAAAAAGGTTAAGATGGTAAATTTTATATCATGTGTATTATACCACAATTTTTAAAACTGAAGAAAAAGGATGGAAATTCTGATACATCCTAGAACATGCATGAACCTTAAAGACTTACATTAAGTGAAACAAGCCAATCACAAAAAGACAAATAGTATACGATTCCACATATATGACAAACCTACAGTAGTGAAATTCAAAGAAACAGAAAGTAGTATGGTGATGCCAGAGACTGAGGGGAGAAGGAAGTAGAGAGTTATTGTTTAATGGGTATAGTTTCCTGTTTGGGAAGAAGAAAAAATTCCAGGAATGAATGGTGGTGATAATTGTACAACAATGCAAATACACTTTATGCCTGCCAATTGTATACTTTTAAATGTTTTTTTTAAATGGTAATTTTTTTAAAACAGTGGTAAAATATACATGAAATTTACCATTTTAACCATTTTAAAGCTTATATTAAGTATATTCACCACACTGTGCAATCACAGCACAACCCTAATTTTTTAACAGGACAGGACATCTATATTGCATTTCTCAAATTCTGTATTTATCTAATTGCTTCCTTGTAGAATGGTTTAAATATTTCTCTAGCCCCTTTATTTCCTGTAAACTGGAAGTTACATCTTGACTTAAGTTTTCTTCTCCCATGTCTAATCTGCCATTAATAACATCAAGTGTATCTTTCATCTCAGACACTGTAGTTTCCATCTCTGGAGGTTCAGCTGGGTCTTTTTCATATCTTCCGTGTTTCTATTTAAACATTCAATCTTTCTTCTAGTTTCCTGACCATACAGAATACAGTTTTAAAAAACTGTTTTACCATCCCTCTCCACTAATTCTATCACCTGTGTCCTTCTGTTTCAGTTTTCATTGTTTTTCTTGTCATTATGAGTCATATTTTCCTGCTCCTTTGCATGCCTAGTAATTTCTGATTGGATGCCAGACACTGGGAATTTTACCTTTTTGGGTGCTGGATATTTTTGTATTCCTGAATCTATTCTTGAGCTTAGTTCTAGGACATGAATACGTTACTTGGAAACAGTTTGACTGTTTCAGGTCTTGCTTTTAAGTTTTTTGGCTGGGTCAGAGCAGTGTTTAGTTTAAGACTAATTTACCCCACTGTGGTTTGGCTTTCTGTAGCTTGTTACCAACAGTTAACCTTGATCCAAGAATATTAAATGCAAAATTCCAGAAATAAACAATTCATAAGTTTTAAACTATGTGCTATTCTGAGTAGCCTGATGAAATCTCACACTGTCCCACTCCATGCCCCGTCCCCTGTCCCGCCTGCCCCCCGTATGAATCAACCCTTTGTCCATCATACTCATGCTTAATATGCTACTCACCAGTTAGTATATACAGGCTTTGGCACTCCCCAGTTTCAGGTATCCACTGGGGGTCTTCGAATGTATCACCCACAGATAAGGGGAGACTACTGTACTCCACCTGGTGACCTGTTAAAATATATTCCGCTCTGGCTGGTAGGAAAAAACACTATCCCTGCCTTTGTTCGCTCTTTTCAGGTAGTTCTTTTCCCAGCCTCGGGTAGTTTCCTCACATGTAGTCACTGATCAATTCTCAGCTGAATACATGAGGGTTCTCCCTCCTTCTGGCTCTCTCATCTCTAACATTCTGCCCAGCAAACTCCAGCTGTCTTGGCCTCCCCAGACTCTCTCAATTCAGGAAGACCACTGTGCTCTGCCTGGGTTTGCCCTCCCTACTCTGCAGCTGGGAAATGCTCTCCAGGCAGCAAGCCAGAACAATCACAGAGCTCACCTCGTTTGTTTCCCATCTCTCAGGGATCACTGTCCTTTGCTGCACAATGTCCAAAATCCAGGAAACAACTGTTCTGTATATTTTGTCTCCCCTTTTAGCGGCTCCAGGTGGGAGGGTAAATATGGTCCCTGTTATTCCTTCTTCACAGGAAATGGAAGTTAAGATCAATTTTTCTGTCCCTTTTATTCCTCATTGTCTTTGTAAATTATTTTAAAGCAACTCTCAGACATGGTATCATTTCACTGCTATATAGTTTAGTATGCCTCTCCAAAAATATCGACTTTCTTTTTAGATAAACATGTCACTGTTATACTTAACAAATTTAACAATAATTCCCTGGTATCATCTAATGTCCAGTCCATATTCCAATTTCCCCAACTTTTAAAAAAATTCTTTTGCTTGTAAACAACTGGTTGTTCAAATTCTCTTTAATGCTAGCATCTAATGAACACTACTCTGTGAGGGATACTATGCTAAATGTTTGATATCCATTACCTCATTTAATCTCAATAACCCTGAGCTAAGTATTATTATCACTTCTATTTTACTGAGAAGGACTCCAAAGCTCAACACTTTTAAGAAATTTGCCAGTGGATGGCAGGGGAGGGTTTCTCTGATCCCAAGGCCATTGCTCTTAACCATTATGCTTCATTACCATCTCAGGAATTATTAGGATAGAAAGTCAGATGATATCAATGCTTAAGTTGATAATCAAATTCTGAAACAACTTAATTTAAATGTTATCATAGATCAAAGACCCAAGAAAATTAGCAATGCTTCTTTATTTGAAATACATTACAATAGAATCTACTTGATCATTTTTAAAAATACAATTTCCAAATCTAAAAGTAAGTTTTATTTGAACAAGGAACATGATTGAAATACAAATTAACTATCATCTGAAACTAGCAAATGTAGATATAAGTGTATTTATAATAATCCACAACAATTCTGTCAAATAGAATATGTTGGGATGATAGAAATGTTTCATATCTGCACTGTTCAACACAGTAACCACTAAAACAACCCAATCAAAAAATGAGAGGAAGACCTAAATAGACATTTCTCCAAAGAAGACATACAGATGGCCAAGAGGCACATGAAAACATGCTCAACATCGCTAATTATTAAAGAAATGCAAATCAAAACTATAATGAGGTATCACCTCACACCTGTCAGAATGGCCATCATCAAAAAATCTACAAACAATAAATGCTGGAGAGGGTGTGGAGAAAAGGGAACCCTCTTGCACTGTTGGTGGGAATGTAAATTGATACAGCCACTATGGAGCACAGTATGGAGGTTCCTTGAAAAACTAAAAATAGAATTACCATATGATCCAGCAATCCCACTACTGGGCATATATACCCAGAGAAAACCATAACTCAAAAAGACACATGCACCCCAATGTTCACTGCAGCACTATTTACAATAGCCAGGTCATCGTAGCAACCTAAATGCCCATCGACAGACGAATGGATAAAGAAGATGTGGTAATATATACAATGGAATATTACTCAGCCATAAAAAGGAACGAAATTGGGTCATTTGTAGAGATGTGGATGGACCTAGAGACCATCATACAAAGTCAGAAAGAGAAAAACAAATATTGTATAGCAACACATATATGTGGAATCTACAAGAATGGTACAGATGAACCTGTTTGCAAGGCAGAAACAGAGACACAGACGTAGAGAACAAACGTATGGACACCAAAGTGGGGATGGGGCGGTGGGATGAATTGGGAGATTGGGATTGACATATATACACTAACTAATATGTATAAAATAGATAACTAATGAGAACATGTTGTATAGCACAGGGAACTCTACTTCACTTCACTATACAGTAGAAACTAACATAACATTGTAAAACAACTATACCCCAATTACTTAAAGTCACCATAAATTCTGATCTGAACTTCCAAGGTGCTCAATGCTTAGCTTCCCTTGTATAGTGAAGGAACAGGCTATCTTCCACTTACTGAGCTTTATTGAGCTCAGAGTTTGTGTAAAATTCACTCAATACATTCCCCCAGCCTGACAGTTATCCTTGGAGGAGGCAATCTTTACTTTTTATGTTTTTTTAATTGAAGTATAGTTAATTTACAGTATTGTGTTAGTTTCAAATATACAGCAACGTGATTCAGTTATACACACGTGTGTGTGTGTCTATATATATATATATGTATTCTTTTTCAGATTCTTTTCCATTTTAGGTTATTACAAGATATTGAGTATAGTTTCCTGTGCTATATAGTATGTCCTTGTTGTTTACCTATTTTATATATTGTAGTGTATATATGTTAATTCCAAACGCCTAATTTATCTCTCCCCTGCCCCAGCCCCACTATCCCCTTCGATAACCGTAAGTTTGTTTTCTGTGTCTGTGAGTCTGTTTCTGTTTTGTAAATAAGTTCATTTGTACCATTTTTCAGATTCTACATATAAGTGATATCATATGTTTGACTTTCTCTGTCAGACTTACTTCACTTAATATGATAGTCTCTAGGTCCATCCATGTTGCTACAAATGGCATTATTTCATTCTTTTTTATAGCTGAGTAATATTCTGTTGTATATGTGTACCACATCTTCTTTACCCATTCATCTGTCAATGAACATTTAGGTTGTTTCCATGTCTTAGCTATTGTAAATGGTGCTGCTGTCAACACTGGCGTGCATGTATCTTTTCCAATTAGAGTTTTCATCTTTTCCAGATACACGGCCAGGAGTGGGTTGCAAGATCATATGGTAACTCTATTTTTAGTTTTTTAAGGAATCTCCACACTGTTCTCCACAGTGGCTGCACCAGTTTACACTCCCACCAACAGCGTAGGAGGGTTCATTTTTTTCTACACACCCTCTCCAGCATTTATTATTTGTAGATTTTTTGATGATGGACATTCTGACTGGTGTGAGGTGATACCTCATTGTAGTTTTCATTTGCATTTCTTTAATACTTAGTGATATTGAGCAGCTTTTCATGTGCCTGTTGGCCATCTGGATGTTTTCTTCGGAGAAATGTCTATTTAGGTCTTCTGTCCATTTTTTTGACTGGGTTGTATTCTTTATATATATCAAGCTGTGTGAGCTTAAGCAATCTTTAAAAACGTAGGCAGTCTGCTAATAATTATGTAGTTTAAACAAAGTTTTCTCATTTATTGCTATATCTGCAATATAGAATTTTAAAACCTGCTAAAATCAAGACAAACTGAATAAAGAACCATCTTGCTAATTCTGCAGACACCTATATATTTTAAACTCTCTGGGGCTAAGCATTCTGAAATTGGGAAAATAAACTCTTCTAGACATTTTTTGTCATTGTTATTATTAACAATTACATTTAATGAGAATCTACTACATCATAGGCACTTGGCATATGTTAATCCTTACAAGACCCTTATGAGATAGGTATTATCATCTCCATTTGTAAATGAAATAATCTCAAGTTCAGAAAGATTAAGTAACTTGCTCAACATCAAGAAGTGATGGAGTTGGGTTTTAGAATATAGACCTGCCTGTCTAAACTAAAGCCTGTTAGCCAATTGTTAGCCACCAATGTTAGCAATTAAAGTTCAAATGTCCATTGAATCGAGCTACTAACATCTTTTTTTTTTTTTTTTTTTTTTTTTTTTTTTTTTGGTGGTCCGGGGCCCTCTCGGGTTTGTGCCCTCTCCCGTTGCGGAGCACAGGCTCCGGACGCGCAGGCTCAGCGGCCATGGCTCACAGGTCCAGCCGCTCCGCGGCATGTGGGATCTTCCCGGACCGGGGTACGAACCCGCGTCCCCTGCATCGGCAGGCGCACTCTCAACCACTGCGCCACCAGGGAAGCCCAAAAAATTTGGCTCTCTTTTAAAGGAAATAGTAAAAAAACTCTACTCCTTACGGAAAAAAAAAATGGTAAACATTCAGCAATTGCTGCAGCCATTGTAAAAATTGCTCAAGAGGGAAAACTAAAGATTGAAAGTGGCCAAATTAGGTATAATAACTTTATCACTTTTGTCCTATTAATTCTGAATAATATAAAATCTTAAGTGTCAGTTAAATCTTTCAGTTATAATTATTTTACATAATATTGCATTAAGGGACAAATTACATACCATTGTTAAATACAGGAAAGTCACTCTCAAAATGCACCTCTTGGAAATGTTAAAAAGTCTACTGAATATAGTAAATGTTCTATAGATTATAAATGAAGATAGCAATACACTCTTTCCTTCTCTTGCTCTTATTAGTTTCTATAACTCTTTCCTTTTCTCCCCAGGCACAAAACCAACTCCTGAATCTTTCCTTTTTGTTAGCATTACTTTGTGTCTTATAATCCTCAGTAAGGACACTTAGAGCAGCTGGAGGCCAGAGCCACCTTCTCACAAACAAGTGGCAGTGGGTTCTAAAAAATTTTTAGAATAAGGCAATATTTAACAAGCTCAATACCTTACCCAACGCTAGTAAGATAACGGGTGGTCGAACTGGCCAACACCTGTCTCAAGATGCTGACATTTTATTAATTTGTCATACAGTTTAATGAAACCTAAAGTCTCCTACAGCTATCAACCCCAAACTGCTTCACTCCTTTCTACTGCTAGATCACTTGCACATGTAACTCAAAGGAATACTTTAACATAAACAAAGGTATACCCAAGAAACTGCCCCCAAACCGATAGACACATCTATTGATACTTAAAAACAGAAATAAAATAGGACTTTCCAGGTACCACAAGGAAAATAAAGTATTTTACTCTAGTCCCTTAACTATAATATGGTTATTCTACTTATATTTACAAATATCTACAATACTTTTTAGGCATCTGAAAGAGAAGATAAAGAAACCATAAACCATAACATAACAAAGATCGCAACCTAAAGAACAGTTCGTTTTAAACTCTTTTCCCAACAGTCACACTGAGTCAATAACGCCCGGCTCATTCTCAAAGCATCGTATTGCGGGCCAGGACAGTATGGTGAGAAGGAAACTCGACAGCGAATGAAAACTGGTTACGGCACTGGGAAAGAGAAAAACTGAACAGTCCAAGAAGCCTGCACTTTGTTATGTTCTTTCAGGTCCCAGTGATTTTTCCACTTCTTTCTTTGTTTCAAAGATTAATACTTCCCCCATAAGAAATCTAACTGTAAACTCCGCACCCACTTCCAACCACATCCACAAATCCCAAGGATGTGTCCCTGGTCACCCGTGAGAAGAGGGACGTCGACGCTCAAGTGAACCCTGAGGTTGGGAACTCGGTAGAAGTTCTCCTGGGACAGGGAGAAGGGACTGGGTGAGGTGAAGGAAAGCTGAGGAAGGGAAGCAGGCAGGACTAAGAACTGCTCTCAAACCCCTAAACTGAGCACATCAGGGAGAGACAGCTATCCCGCTCGACCAGAGAAGTCGCCTGACCCCAGAGCGGACAAACAGCCGGAAACAGCCGGCCCCGGAGGTCAAGTCCCTAAAGCCGTTTCGCATCCCCTTCCCTTTCGTCTTTCCTAAAAGGCTGTCTCCTCATACCCTTCAGAGTCCAGGACTTACCCGTCCACGCTGGAGCTCCAGCTGCTTCTCCGTCAAAGCCGCCCACCTCTGAAAACCATAGAGACGAAGAAACAGGCGAGAAGAGCCTCTAGCTCCACCGCCCATCCTCACGTGACTCTCCTAGCCGCTGAGCCTGTCGGGATCGTGGTGAAATGCGTGTGGGAGGGGCACGGAGGAAAAGGAGTGGGGAGAGCCCAGGGAAGCAACCGGCCCCTCCCCGGCCTCGGGCCCCGCCCCGGCCTCGGGCCCCGCCCCCTCAGTGTTTAGGCGGGAAGGTGAGAGAGTACCCAGAAGCTCTCTGGCTATTTCTCTGGCGTTCCTCCCTCCCCGCCCCCGACACACAAGGGGTACAGGCGTCTTTTAAAGAGATTTATTGTGCCTGCTGCCACCTTGTTGGTACCCTTTTACGTGTTGGCTAAGCAAAAAGGAGTCAGTGAAAAGGAAATTGGACCACAGTAAGTTGGGAACTGTTCTTTTCGAACTGCATCTATGAGATTTAGGCGTCTGACAAAATTTGCCTATTTCTTGACCTTGAAGTTTTTTCCAATTTAGAAACCGCCTCACCGCTTCCTCTACTGTGAGGTTTCTCACATGTTCTCTTTGCAAACTAATGTTATTGGAGAGTTTAGTCAGTAAGCTGCTAGGAGCATGTTTTTCTCTGATGTTGTTATCCGAACTGAGGCTCCAGAGGGGTCTTCTCTTCTGCTGTGGAAATAGAATGACAATATTTTGATAATGATATGACAGAACTTTTAAATAAAAATTTCTTCAAGAAGTTACTTAGAGCTGTAGAAAAGCTGCAACCATGGAAACAAAAGGAGGCAGACAGAACTACCACTGGGTTAAGTTGTGAAGTAAGCAGAACAACTATTCTCCATTTCTTCTCAAAGGACCGTCCCTCCCCACTACCCTAAGAACGGCAAATTATTGTGTTCATGGCACTGCTGCTAGCACTTTACAGGCAACCCAATGTTTCTTTACAACCACCCTGTCGATGGAAACTTTTATTCCATAGCAGGTAGGGAAGCAGGTGAAGACCCCTAAGTGACTCAAAAAATGCTGGAGCTGGTAAAGACCTAATCGAAAGGTCACCAAGGACATCTTAAGCAGTTTTCTTCAATCTGCTGTCCTCTGGATCTACTTGCCACAGGAGTTAGGAATCTGCTGATTTGCTTCTCAGCTATCAAAATGTGCCTTTTCTGTGTTACTTTCCATTTAGAACCTGTTCTCTGTTAAATGATAAATCTGATAAAGACATCCTTCCAGCTTTACTAGCAGGCACTTAGCACGGTATCCTTCTCAGGCAGCATGTCCATTCACGCTGACGATGGGAATTTCAAGTTGTGTCATAGATTACTCTCCAGAACTCTGGGGGCTTCTGGAATCTTAACTCGTATCTCAGTCAAGTGTGTCTCAGAATAAGAAAAAGAAAGTTATCAATACATAAATGTTGAACAAAGATCAATTTTTAATACTTGGTGAAATTCAATACTGATTTCGGTCAAAATTTGTCTGTATAAAACTAAATAACCAGTTCAGCTAATTATTAAGTAACCTGTAAAAACATAAATCGCTGGTCTCAAACTCTTTGGTCTCAGGACCCCTTTACACTATTAAAAATTATTAAGGACCCCAAACAACTTTTGTTTATGTATGTATAACTATCAATACTTATTGTGTTTTAGAAATTAGAACTGGAAATTTTTATTTTTTATTTTTTTTCGGTACGCTGGCCTCTCACTGCTGTGGCCTCTCCCGTTGCGGAGCACAGGCTCCGGACGCGCAGGCTCAGCGGCCATGGCTCACGGGCCCAGCCGCTCCGCGGCATGTGGGATCTTCCCGGACCGGGGCACGAACCCGTATCCCCTGCATCGGCAGGCAGACTCTCAACCACTGCGCCACCATTGAAGCCCAATTTTTAATTTTTTTAGTCATTAAAAATAAGCCCATTATATGTTAACATATTTTTAATAATAACTATATATTTTTAAAAATATAAGTGCAGCATGGTTTTACATTCTTGTTAATTTCTTAATGTCTAGCTTATAGAAGACAGATGATTCTCATATTTTTCTTCATTAATATGCTTCAATATCACTCATCACGTAGCCTCTGAGAAACTCCACTGTACACTCAGAGAATGAAAATGATAAAGGCAAATAACAGCTTCTTATTATTAGGAAAAAAGTCTTGACCTTATAGATCACCAGAAAGGATTTCAGGGAACCCCTGGAGTCCATGGACCATATTTTGAGAACCTCTGTTTTAAACCATACAAATGTTAGCTACTTTTTTTTTTAAACCATTTGTCATCAAGTGGAACATTTAGTGGAAAGAGGAACAAGACAGAGATAATTTACAGAATAAACCAATCTTGTAAACGGGAATATTCTTTCTTCATTTATCAAGAGCATAGAGTAAGTTAGCAGAATTCAGGTTCATAACTGAACACAACTACATTCTGCATTAGAAATCAGTCCACCAATCCAATACTGTCTTTCAGCTTGCTATGCAAGGAGGTTCCTGTCACATGAATATATAATATCACTAAAGTGGGTTTATATCCCCTACACAAACTAATATTAAGACTCAAATAAAATTTGAAGTTAAAATTATTTTCTTAAGCATATATTGAATGTCTACTATATGCAAGGCTCATAATAGGTGCTGGGCTTATAAAAATTTATAAGCATAGTTCCTGCCCTCAGGCAACTTATGTATATATAATGAGACTTACACCCTGGAATAAATGTATTTTCTGCCACGTTCAGTAGTTCCCAAATCAGCTTTATGATCAACTGTCTCAGAATTATCTGGGGAGATTTTAAAGATACATATTCTTAGAGTAAGAGATATGATGTTTAAGTGCACCAGGGTGATGCCCAGGAATTTGGATTTTTAAAAAGTGACCCGAGTATTCCCACATAATGATGGGTTTGGGAATGAATACAAAGTACATGCAACGGAGAAATGGACTTGGTCTTTGTCCCTAGTACTGTCACACATAAAATGTGATCTCTTTATTTCATCTTCAATATTTCAAAAGTATATCATTGTTCAAAGACCCGTGTTATCAACAGAGTACATATTTAATTTCATTCAGTTAAAATAGAAATTGATGTACTTATTTCAAACATTTTATAGTTCATCTGCTTTTATCACATAAAAATAATGTGAGATGTTACCACAGCAGTTTGCAGCACAAGAAACAAAACATCTTTTGCAACAAGAATCTGATGACAAAATGTGTTATTTTATAGAGCTTTGATTCAATTTATTTAATTTTTTTAAAGTGAATTCAGTGAGATGTCCCATGTTTCATTACACTTATCTTCAGGATTCCACAGATTAGCTTATAGTATTTCAAAACCTACGCAATCTTCCATCACAAATTTCTTTTGAGGATATATTATATTCAAGCAACTATTGAGAGACTTATGATCCATAGTTGCTATTGCAGTCTGTGTTCTTTGCTAATATTGTAGCCAGAATTATATTCAAGTAAATATGAAAAAATTTTTAAATAAGTTTAATGTTTCCTTTCTTCTTACCACAAAGGAAAAAAAAGGAAATAGCTAAATCAGCCATAAATATGATGATTTATAAAAATTGATATATATTCCTCTCGATCTTATGATTGAAAATAACTTCAAAATTAAAGACTCCCTACACAGATCTTGATTTCTAAATAACTTTCCCCATGACAAGGAATCAAAGCTTCTTGAAGAAATGGCTGATTTCAGGGCTAGGGCAGGAAGGTACAAGATGATCTGGCATATCTTCTTGGGCCAGAAATAAGAAAGTGCTCAGAAAATAAAATGGGGGCATGCCAACAGCAACCAGCTTGAAGGACCTCTCACTGGGCAAATCTGGGGTAACTAGAGTATGAAAATAAGAACAGTAATGAATTATGATCTATTGAATAAAATAAGAATTCATTCATATATTCTAATGAGAGAGAGAAAGAGAGGGAGATGGGGGAAAAGGAAAGCTGTTCTCTAAAGAAAATGCCCACTGATAAATACAGAGAGAGTGGTGGAGTTGGAAAATCACCATTTTGCAACTATCATAGAAAAGATTGGTTTGGAAAACATCATCAATGAATTCTAAATCTAGGGGGAAATTTTGATAAGCAGTATACTTTCAGATCTTCAAAGTATCTCTCCACAGATTGTATATTTGTTAAAAGGGGGGAAAAGTAACTATACAGTGGAGAAACTAGGCAACACTTTGATCAGTGACCATATGCCTCCTGATGTGATACCCTGAGAAAGATATAATATCACTTCAATCTAATCGTGAGGAAACATCAACCAAACCCATACTGAAGAACATTCTATTAAATAACTGTCATGAGGGGGACTTCCATGGTGGTCCAGTGGTAAAGAATCCGCCTTCCAATGCAGGGGACGCGGGTTCTATCCCTGGTCGTGGAGCTAAGATCCCACATGCCACGGGGAAACTAAGCCTGCACGCCACAACTTTGGAGCTCGCGTGCCTCAATGAGAGAGCCAGTGTGCTGCAAACTACGGAGCCCATGCGCCCTGGAGCCCACGGGCCACAACTAGAGAGAGAAAACCCTCTGCAGGCCACAACTAGAGAGAAGCCTGTGCACCACAATAAAAGATCCCACATGCTGCAACTAAGACCCGACACAGCCAAGAAAATAAATAAATATTTTAAAATAAATAAATAACTGTCATGAAAGACCCCCCCCAAAATGCTGAGGAGCTGTTACATATAAAAGGGACTAAAGAGACTTGGCAAAGTCGATATGTGATCTAAACTGGAACTTGTACCAGAGCAGGGGAAATACTATAAAAGATTTATTGAAACAGTTGACACAATTGGAATATGGACCATGGATTAGAAAAAAGTAGCTCCCACATTTGATAACTATGTGATTATATAAAGTAATATATATATTTATAGTAAATACACACCGAGGTATGAAGAGGTAAGGAGGCATAATACATGCAATCTATTCTCAAATTGTTCAGAAAAAGTAAATGAAAATATCTAGAGAGAGAGAATGCAAATGCAGCAAAATGTTAAAAGTTGGTGAACTTGAATAAATAATATTCAGGAGTTCTCTCTCCTATTCTTGCAATCTTTCTGTAAGTTTAAATTGTTTTTAAAAAGAAAAAAGTTAAGGGCTCTCCAATTTCTCTCTCTTAGACTTCATTCCAAAATGGGCTAGAACATTCATCATGAACCTTTTAATTTATTTAGTTTTTTAATTTCCACTATTATTACTAGTCAGGTGGTAATTATCTTTTATAATTTTAGTTGATTATATACTACCAGTAAGAAGGAAAGCAAGTGACATTACAAAAGGCAAAAACAATTCCTTTTTTTAATAAATAGTATATTTTTATTGAACCCAACATATCCAAAATATCACTTCAACATGTAATCAACATAAAATATTATTAATGAGATATCTTACAGTCTTTTCTTTTTTGATAACATGTCTTTGAAATCAGTGTGTATTTTATACTTATTTTATACTCACATTTTGATTTGGATTTTTTTTTTTTTTTTTTTTTTTGGGCCGCACTGCATGGCTTGTGAGAATCTTAGTTCCCCAGCCAGGGATTGAACCCCGGCCATGGCAGTGAAAGAGCTGAGTCCTAACTGTTAGCACTGTTAACACTGACTGAAACCACCCACCCTGGCCAGGAAAGATAGTAGCCGCTTGCATGCATTATCTTAGAACAGGGGATCCTGGTAAGGAATGTGGAACTAACAAGTTATCACCAACTGGAAGAATTCGGGAAAGGTCAAAAGGAGAGAGGGGACACCAGTCCATGCATCCTACCAACCTCCCAGGATCTTTCTTGCTGGAATCCATCTTGGCTGAGCAATGTGCACACCACCAGGAAGGACCCTGAGTCAGAAGGATTGGCCAAGGACTTCCCTGGTGGTTCAGTGGCTAAGACTGCACTCCCAATACAGGAGGCCTGGGTTCAATCCCTGGTCAGGGAACTAGATCCCACATGCCACAACTGAAGATCCCACATGCCACAACTAAAGATCTCGTGTGCCACAGCTAAGACTTGGTGCAGCCAAATAAATATTAGAAGAAAAAAAAAAAAGAATGATTGACTAGAGACAACCCTGAAACTAACCCCATCACCATAAAACCTGAGACTGTGAGCCATGTGGCAGAGCAGTTCTGGGTTCCCTTACCCTCCTGCTCTCCACCCGGGTGCCCCTTCCCAATAAAGTCTCTTGCTTTGTCAGCATGTGTGTCTCCTCAGACAATTCATTTCCAAGTGTTAGAAAAGAGCCCATTCTCGAGCCCTGGAAGGGGTCCCCCTTCCTGCAACATAACCTGGACTGCCAGGGAATTCCCCATGGATTTTTTATTTTAATTGAAGTGTAGTTGATTTACAATGTTGTGTTAGTTTCAGGTGTACAGCAAAGTGATTCAGTTATACATATATATCTACATATATATATATATTCTTTTTTCAGATTTTTTACATTATAGGTTATTATAAGATATTGAGTATAGTTCCCTGTGCTATATGGTAGGTCCTTCTTGTTTATCTATTTTATATATAGTAGTGTGTATATATTAATCCCAAACTCCTAATTTATCCCTTCCCCCCAAGTACATCTCAGTTTGGACTGGTCACATTTCAAGAGCTCAGTAGCCACACATGGCTAAATGACAGCATTTGACAGCACAGGGCTAGGGAAAAAGATGCAGTTAAGGGGACTTTCTAAACACAATAGTAAATACAGTCACAGATTATGTTCAGGATCACTCAACTGGTAGAGTTTGGACTTGAGCCTCCAGTTACCATCCAACCCCAGACCTGTTCATTCTGCCACACGTAAGAGACTTTGCCTACTTCGGTGGCCTCATGGCTGGCTGGCCTCAACCAACCAAACTTATATATCCAAAACAAAATTCATCCTCTTACCACAAATACCTCCTCCTGCTCTCCCATTTTCTATTTCAGTTGATGGCACCATTATCTACCTGTTCACTCAAGTCATCTTCATTACATCTTTGAGCAAAAGAGCACCTTATCTAGAAGATAATTTAAAATCTAAATGCTTATCAAAAAATGCACCCTCCACTCCACCCCAACTAACTGAGCTAGTTCAGGCCACTTTTATCTCTCACATGGGTCTCAAGAACTTTTTTCCCCCCAGTTGTATTGAGATATAATTGACATACATCACTGTATAAGTTTAAGGTGTACAGCATAAGGTTTGATATAGATACAATAAAAAGCTGAAAAAGAAAAATTTCCTTAAAAATATGAACCCCTTCACAAATTTTCATGGCATCCTTGTGCGGGGGCCATGCTAATCTGTATCACTCCATTTTAATGTTCTGCCCAAACCCGCACTGGTTGGCTGGTTCCCTTACTACTTCATAAGGCCCTTCATGGCTCTCCAACCCCTACTTAACAAAGGCCATGATCTTTTTTATGTAGCACAGAATTTCCTCCAGGGTCTGATCTTTCCTTATCTCTTTAACAATGCTCAGTTGTTTACCTTTCCTAGTCCTTGAACAAGTTCAAGTTCTCTCACCTCCTCTGAGCCTGCTATTCTTTTGTAAAAATAGCCATCCTAATCTCTCAAAAAGTTGAAATGAAACAAAAAAGTTGCCCTGAGGTTTAAAAGAAATATACTTTAAACAATACACGATCAAGGGCTTACTGTACCCATCACTCCTTTTTATCTATATCTATCTACCTAGATATTTATTGAATACTCACTAAGTGCTAGGCACTTTGTGGGACACAAGACAGAGGGAATACAGAAAAATAGATTGAATAACATGACCTTTGCCTTCCCCAAGCTCATTACAATATAGTTTCTCAACTATAAACTACCTTTAAGGACTAGATAATCTCTAATGTTAAGAGCAAATCAGGAGGTCCCCAGAAGTTCAGACCGGGCTGCCCCCCAGACACCACCACATCCCAGCGCCTCTCAAAAAATTCCTAAGCCCAGTTGCAGGAAATTTTTATATTTGCAACTAAAATTTGATTCTAGATATTTTAAGAAATTAACTAATTGAGATAATTGTTTAGATGAATCAAGGTTAAACAAAGGAGAAAAAACAAAGTTGATACAGTTATTCCAGTTTCCTTAAATTATTTTAGAAAATTTATTTTTCAACTTCCTATAGGCATCATCAAAATTGTCCTCTAAAATAATTGGTAAACTGGGGGTGGGGTGGGGTGGGGTGTCGTATTTTTTAGTTTTAGTCTGTCCCATAATTCTTAATTACTTTCTAATTACAAACATGCATGCCCTTAAATTCAAACAATTGAGAAGTGTGTGAGACAAAAAAATATGTCCTTCTCTATACTCTGATGTTACCCACAAAGATAAAACCGCTGTTAAGTTTTTCCATGCTTCTATCAATGTGTCTCTCTGTATGTGTAGACAGTTTTTTTAAAAATGGGAATCATTTTGCACAATTTGTTAATTTCTTATTTAACAAGCAAGTCTTTTTAAATTTAATTTTTAGTTTATCAAAGCTATGCATATATAGTTTTTTATAAGTAGTATAAAGGTCAAATAATTTGACTAGTAAAAATCGTTTCTAGGGCTTCCCTGGTGGCGCAGTGGTTGAGAGTCCGACTGCCGATGCACAAGGGACGCGGGTTCATGCCCCGGTCCGGGAGGATCCCACATGCCGCGGAGCAGCTGGGCCCGTGAGCCATGGCCGCTGAGCCTGCGCGTCCGGAGCCTGTGCTCCGCAACGGGAGAGGCCACAACGGTGAGAGGCCCGCATACCGCAAAAAAAAAAAAAAAAAAAATCGTTTCTAATCATTTATAACACATTTACATGGTTTAAAATTTTAAAAGTACAGTGGTATATGCTATGAAAAATCTCTCTTCCACCTCAGTCCCTGAGACACCCAAATCTACTCACGGCAACAAATGACATTAATTTTTATACATCCTTCATGCATGTACAAATATATACACACCCACATACCCTTTGAAGACCTTTTTATATATAAAGGGCTTCCTCAGTTTTTTATATAGCTATGTGGTATTACGTTGCATAAACATGCCTTTATTTAATCAGTCACCTGATTTGTTTAGTCAGACCTTTAGAATGTTTCTAATTCTTCCTCTAAAAATAATCTGCTAAGAGTAACCTCAAATATATATTGTTTTGCTGATATATGGGTAATCTATGGAATATATTCCTAAAAGTGGAGTTGTGGGTCAAATTTTTCACAGGTTAGGTTTTCTGGCAGATTCTGGGACAGAAATTTAGAGTTCAGGGTGTTTGTTTATTAAGGAGTGCCCTTGGGTTCAACATCTGCGGAAGGGAGAAGGAGGAAGTGGGATTGAGCAGAAGGAGAAGTTGAGCTTTGAAGGTGCCCCATGCAGCCTCAGCCAACCCCACAGGGGAGCTGTGGAGCTGAAATGACCTACCAGAATTGGCCCACATTGGGTGGAAAAGGCTTTTATACCCCTTCCTCCATCAGTGGGCTGCCCCAAGAAGGCACTTACTTTAGATGGGGCAACTCTTGGCAGCTGAGGCAAAACTTGCAGGGGCTGACAGTTGAAGATTGTCAGCTGACAGATCTTCCAGCAGCTGGGACAAGACCTTCCTTGAAAGGGGATATCTGGGAGGCCCATCTCCATGTCCAACCGAAAATGGTATGTGACTTTGGTAGATTTTGCCAAATTGCCATACCAATTTATACTTCCACCAGCAACATATGAGAATGTTTGTTTACCCATATCCTCCCCAACACAGAATTTTATCAAACTTCTGGATCTTTACCAATCTGATTAGGTGAAACATGATGTCTTGGTATAGGTCTAATTTTCTTTTCTTTTATTCTGAGGGAAGTTCAACTTCTTTTTGTCCTTTTTTTTTCTTTCCTTTGAACTATCTGTTTATATCCTTTGCATATTTTCCTACTGGGATAATTTTTTTTTAAAGTAATTTGTAGGAACTCTTAGTGTTAAAGAAATTAGCCATACTCTCGCCACATACCCTCCCAATATAACAATATATCAATAATATTTGATTAAATTAACATTTCGTGTTTCCATCATTATGACCTTTCCTTTCTTATATCATTTCTGGTTTGTTTGGTTTTTTTTTTAAGATGTTGGGAGTAGGAGTTTATTAATTAATTTATTTATTTTTGCTATGTTGGGTCTTCGTTTCTGTGCGAGGGCTTTCTCTAGTTGTGGCAAGCGGGGGCCACTCTTCATCGCGGTGCGCGGGCCTCTCACTATCACGGCCTCTCTTGTTGCGGAGGAGAGGCTCCAGACACACAGGCTCAGTAGTTGTGGCTCACGGGTCTAGTTGCTCCGCGGCATGTGGGATCCTCCCAGACCAGGGCTTGAACCCGTGTCCCCTGCATTAGCAGACAGATTCTCAACCACTGTGCCACCAGGGAAGCCCCATTTCTGTTTTTCCTATAGTTAATACTTTACTCATTTCTTAACTTTGCTTAGTTTTGTATGTGTCTATCACTAATTCCTCTTTCATCCCTTCCACGATGTACCACTGTAGTGTGTGCTACCAACATCTCTTGCCTGAATTATTGGGATAATTGCTTCTTTATTAGGCAATTACTAGGCAATCCAATTGCCTCCTTATTATAGTAAGTCCCCTACATACGAGCCTTCAAGTTGTGGACTTTCAAAGATGTGAACATGCGAACGTTTATTCAAGAGGTTGGATAGAATTGAATCCAGCAAGGAACCAGAACCTGTGCCGTCAGCGTCAGGCGTGAGGGGTATTGCAGCTTGCCCTCTGTCTCCTGTTGCTGATGATCCCTCAGCTCTACCATCTCCCACCTCCTCTCCCTCCTCCAGTCAGTAACTCTTCTTGCCTGTTCACTTGATGCCAGCCCCTGTGTGCCAGCTGTTGTACTGTACTGCTGTACTTTTCAATGCACTGTACTGTAAGATTAAAAATGTTTTCTTTATTTTTTGTGCTTGTTTTTTTATGTATTATTTGTGTGAAAAGTATTATAAACCTATTACCGTACAGTACTACATAGCTGATTGTGTTTGTTGGGTACCTAGGCTAACTTTGTTGGAGTTATGAACAAATTAGACTTGTGAACTCGCTCTTGGAACAGAACTCATCGTATGTAGGGGACTTACTGTATCTCCCTGTTTCCACCCTTATCTGCCTATAGTCTATTCTCCCAAAGCAGCCAGAGTGATCCTTTTAAAATGTAAGCCAATCATTTCACTCCTACAATGGCTCTCCATTTCCCTCAGAGAAAAGCCATTTTCTTCAGTGATCTGCAAGGCTGTGCGTGACACATCCCCCACCACGTACCTCTCTGACCTCATTTTCTACTACTGCTCTGGCATCTCTCCCCCTCATGTTTCTTCACCTCCACTGGCAGTTCCCTCTGCCTAGAAGGTTCTTCTGCCAGATAGCCACATGACTAATTCCCTAATTCCAATCCTTTCCAGTACAATTCTTGGGTCTTACCTGAAGCGGCACTTTACAGTGAGGTTTATTCTCACCATCGTATTTTAAATTGTCATATACACGCTACCCCCCTCCCCACCTAGAGCAATTTTAATCTTCCTTACCCTGCTTTACTTTTTCTTTTTTAATAACATTTACTGCCTTCTAATATAGAATTTATTCTTTATTATGTTTATTATCTTACTCCCTGTGCTAGAATGAAAGCTCCATGAGGATAGTGTTTGTGGGTCAAGGTGAATATTCAATAAATATTTATTGTGAATTAATATCTTTTTTCTTTATATGTTCCAACTCATCAGAAAAGCTATTTTTGTGCGTCTTGGAACCCCCTGTCTTTACCTTTTGTTTTGTTGGCCTCCTGTACATCTGTTATTCATGAACTTGCCTTCATTTTCAATTTGAGAATCCCCTTCACCTCTCTGCTATGGTAGATCTCCTAATACCTAGACCCTTGTCTTCTTTATTGCTTTTCTCCCTCTTTTTCATGAGCATTTCCTTTTTCTTAGTTTGTTCTTTCTTTTTGGTGGTAGCTTTCTAAGAAAGAACGCAAAGCTTCTGAGATTTTGTATGTCAGGAATTGTCTTTCATCTGGCTGTAAGCTTAATTGATAGCATGACTAGGTATAGAACTCTAAATTAGAAACAATTTTCCTTGAAGATTTTTGAGACATTATACCACTCTCTTCTAGCTTCCAGTTTTGGTCTCAAGAAGTGAGATGAAACTTTAGTTCTTGATCTTTCATATGTTTTTTCTCTCTGAAATTTCTTGGGTCTCCTTTTTTCCCCAGTGCATGATATGTCATGTTGTGGACCTTTTTCTTATTTAATCTGCTGGCCACTCAGTAGGTCCTTTATCAGGAGACTTGAGTCCTTTAGTTCTAATAAACTTTGATTTGTTTCTTTGATAATTCCTCCTGTCTGTTTTCTCTGTTCTCTCTAGAATTTCTTCAGGTGTGGGATCTCTTTTCAAAAAACACTCAGCAGATTGGTGTCTAGATTCTATTTATTAGACATAATTTGCACAATAGTACAGAAAGAGAACTGAAAGAAACAACATAATCCAGGATTTAATAACACATGAAATCCTCATCAAGAGACAGAATCAGTAGGCTATCACGTTCTAAGAATAGCTGAGCTAAAGGTGTCTCTTGTGCCAAACAGGAAGTCATCTCCCCTTTCAAGTCTCTTCAGATATCCTAAAACCTAGAATAGTACCTAGCACATTGTGGGAAATTGGTAAATATTGATTGAATGAATAGATGTCCTTCACAAGTATTTGCACTTAAGTACATTCATTAGATAATAGAAAATAAACACTGCACACACACCCCAAGCAGCATTATCTCTGGAAAGTCCCTAATTTTTATCCCTTAAAACATTTAAAATAATGAAGATCTAATATTTACATTTTTTATCACATTTACTTCTCTGTCAACCTGGAGTCACAATTCACATTCACTCTGGAGTAAAGGGAGCTGTTTTGCTACAATACAAAAGTATCATTTTTGATATTTCAAAATTTCAATATCATTTTGATGTTTGACATTGATTGTCAAAAATTTAGTATACAGGTTTTTTTTTTATTGTTGGCTGCACTGGGTCTTTGTTGCTGTGCACGGGCTTTCTCTAGTCGCGGTAAGCCGTGGCTACACTTCGTCGCCATGCGTGAGCTTCTTATTGTGGTGGCTTTTCTTCTTTGTAGAACATGGGCTCTAGGCATGCGGGCTTTAGTAGTTGCAGCATGCGGGCTCAGTAGTTGTGGCACCCGGGCCCCAGAGTGCGCAGGCTTCACTAATTGTGGCGCGCGGGCTCAGTAGCTGTGGCTTGGGGACTCTAGAGCACAGGCTGAGTAGTTGTGGCAATGGGCTTAGTTGCTCCGTGGCATGTAGGATCTTCCCAGACCAGGGATCAAACCCGTGTCCCCTGCATTGGCAGGCATATTCTTAACCACTGGTCCACCAGGGAAGTCCTAAAGTTTTTTTATTAAGTGCTGGATATTTTCCAAGTTGAGGGGCTTAGAAATAAGCCAAGAAACTATGATACTGTTCCTTTTTCCCCCAAATCAAACTTCCTTTCATTTTTCTTCATGGATATCATATGATTTTGTCACATGATGAGGAAAAAAGCCAAGTGACTATGACTTTATTTTTTCTTTTAGGAAATCAAGACAAATACTCTCAAGGAATCCACAGCTTTCCCAGCATGGTATAGAATGGTATTTGAGACACAAGGTAGGTGAAGTAGGTCCAGTATCAGTTGGCTTTGAGGATGCCCAGGGTTTGCCGTTTCCATTTTTGTTTGCTTTGCACTATAAAATATGAATAAACCGTGAACTGTGATTGACCTCTCTTTCTTTTACTTTCTGTTTTTACTTCTGCTGATATGCCTTACTCAATGGCATGTAGAAATACAGGTCCTTAATATCTCATAGCCACCCTTAAGAGCTAAGAACAAGTGAGAGGGTAGAACTTGATTCTGAATGGAGAAGAATTCTGCTTTACATAATCACACCACCCCAAAACTAGAAAATAGTGCTTAAATGATGGATAGATACACCTTCTAAGATCAAACCCAGGAGATATTCTGATTGCTAATAAAGACCTTAAAACCATTCAGTAATTTACATGTATATTTGCATTAACATTATTTTTAAGTTAAAGTATGTATTCTAATATTAAGCCATCTATTTGTCTATATAGTTTTCCAAGAAATTGTTTATTATACTTGCTATAAACAGTTGTGAGTTTCACCCAGGGGGCTAAATTCTTATGTAACCTGTGTCAATTTGAATCCTTGGAGAAGCAGGCAGCAAGATGAAATCTGATGTATAAGGGATTCATTGGGGAGAATGCTTATGAAAGACAAAGGGGAAAGGAGAAGGGGCATATAAGGAGAGTGAGGCAGGTCTAACACCTGTAACAGGAGAGAGGGAAGGAAGGATTGTGTGGGAAGAGCCTCAAACCATAGAGCAATTCTGAGAAAATCTCACCCAGGCCAATGGGAAGTCCCTGAGCTGAAGTTGCCAGTTAAGGAATCCTGCCTTGTGTCGGAATGGACTGGTTCTTACACCCTGCTGTGCTCATTGGCTGGGAGTAGCCTAGAGGAAGTATGGCCTGACCCAAAATCATGAGAGCCAAAAGTGTATCAATTGTCAATCAGCTAGGCTCCCTGCAGCAGAATCTCTTAAAGGGAGATCTGGGTGTGGTACCTCAGTGGCTACCACAGTAAACCTCTTGTTCTGCACAAATCCATTTCTTCATGTATGTTTGGGAAGTAGATTTGCCATGGTTCCTGTGGGCTTATTTTCCTAAGGGGAAACCTAGAAAAGGAAGATTAGTGGGACAAGCTACAGTCTCCCACAACAGCAGTTAATCTCAGGTCACAACTAGTGTTCATCATTTCCCTCCTTCACTATCCGTTCTAAGTTTCTCTTGCTCCCAGCTATTACCTCCACGGGTCATTAGCATGCATCAGGTAAGTGTAGTATATTCAACAGAGTATATGTCCCAATTTTAGGAATGTACTTTCCAGTAATATGTTCATGAGGTAGACAATGTGAAAAGTTCCTTCAAGAACTAGCCAAGGACCCCATCTTACATGTGTGTTTAAAAATTTGGATCATGCCCTCTTAATTCCTTTTTTTAAAAATTAATTAATTTGTTTTTGGCTGCGTCGGATCTTCATTGCTGCATGCGGGCTTTCTCTAGTTGTGGTGAGTAGGGGCTACTCTTCATTGTGGTGCGTGGGCTTCTCATTGTGGAGACTTCTCTGTTGCGAAGCACGGGCTCTAGGCATGTGGGCTTCAGTAGTTGTGGTGTGTGGGCTCAGTAGTTGTGGCTCACAGGCTTACTTGCTCTGCAGCATGTGGGATCTTCCTGGACCAGGGATCGAACCTGTGTCCCTTGCATTGGTTGGCGGATTTTTAACCACTGCACCACCAGGGAAGTCCTGGATCATGCCCTCTTAATTTCTAAACAGTTGTGGTGTCTATATTAGTGAGGAAAATAAAGTAGATAGTGAAACACGGGGAATATGAAGAGACCACTGTTTTATTGGAAACCCTTTTTGATTGATTACTAGATATTTATTCTTTTTCAATGGTTCTAATATTACATAATATATTTTACTATTAGAAAATTAAATTTGCTCTACACAGGTAGATTGTACAGTATTTGGTTGAAGGGAAACAAGTGACATGCCATACCTTTGTAGAAGGGTTATATTCTTTTATATTTTTATTACTAATTATCTTTAATAATTCTGTGTATTTATAGTACTGAAGTCCCTTAGGCCACTTTCTTTAATTCTCTGGGTCTCAATTCCTCAGCCATAATCTATTATGGTATTTGTCACTACATCATGCAAATTAAATAAGAATAGTATTTAGTATAATTAAGTTTTAAAACATCTGTGAGGACTAATTGTTAATACCAGTTAAGTGCCTGGAATATTTTGGCTCAAAACAAATATACTATAGTCATTTTCTTTTTTAGGCAACTTAACAATTATCCTTGCAACATGTTTTTGGTCAGTCTTCATAAATGGCAGAAATTACTTAGAGGAAGATGAAAGCCACAGCTTTTGACTAGCAGTATAAGACATTTTCTTTGTACTTCTGTGCAAATAATTTAAAAGTTAAAAGTAATTGGAATTTCTCACACATATCACATGGGTATATTAGAATCATTAACATTTAGAACCATTAAAATCTATGCAAGATAAATTGTTCAGTATTTCAAAAGTAACCAAGTACATGAGAACAGAAAGTTCTTTTTTATAGGAGAATTCTAGCTAATACTCACAGGAGAAATCATAGAATTTTAAATTATGCAGCTCCTAATGAAATAATGGACCTAGGTCATGATAACCAATAGATGCTAAAACCATTAAGAGGAAGGTTGAGTGGAGAACTTTATGATGGATCCATCTACCTGAAAACACTTGAATCTACTGGTCAAAATGAACATCATTAAAAGTAAGACAGCCTTGGTATTCTGGTTGGGATCCTGGAACAGGAAAAGGGCATTCAATAAAAAACTGAAGAAATCTCAATACTACTGAACTGAGCTTGGATCTGTTGTCCCACCACACAGCAAAACCAACCTACTGACATCAGGTTGTGGTGAAGGAAATTACAGCATTGTTTGCAGGGTGCCAAGCAAGGAGAAGGGGCAGCTAATGCTCAAAAGGCCGGAACCCCCAAATGGCTTTCAAGGAAGTGTTTTTAAAGGCGATATACGAGGTGAGGATTGCAGCTCATGGACTTTCTTCTGATTGGTTGGTGGTGAAGTAACAGGGTGATATTTTGGGAATCTTAATAATCATCCCTGGGACTTCCCTGGTGGTGCAGTGGTTAAGAGTCCACCTGCCAATGCAGGGGATACAGGCTCGAGCTCTGGCCCAGGAAGAACCCACATGCCGTGGAGCAACTAAGCCCGTGCACCACAACTACTGAGCCTGCGCTCTAGAGCCAGAAAGCCACAACTACTGAGCCCACGTGCTGTAACTACTGAAGCCCATGCACCTAGAGCATGTGTCCCACAACAAGAGAAGCCACAACAATGAGGAGCCCGCGCACCGCAACAAAGAGTAGCCCCTGCTCACCACAACTAGAGAAAGCCCATGCAGAGCAATGAAGACCCAACGCAGCCCAAAAAAATCAATCAATAAATAAATTGTTTAAAAAAAGAAAAAAGAATCCACCTGACAATGCAGGGGACACGGGTTCAAGCCCTGGTCCAGGAAGAAAATTTTTAAAAACTTAATTTCTTTCTAAGCTAAAGCATTTAGTCAGCAATACTAACCATTCATTGCTGTGAATCCAACCCTTGTTTGTCCTATTTCTCCACAAGCACATTAAATATTTCTCTTCCAAGGGACTACTTCTTGACCAGGGGCTAGAAAACCACCCCTTTTTTCCCCTTGCTTACCATCATTATGCCCTAGGTAGGAAGAGTTTCTCAATGAGCAGTAATGAACACAACTCCACAGCCTAGATAAGGCTTTATTCTGAGTAGCAGTTAAAGTACAGCCACATCCCTTGGGAAGCTACCTCCATGTCTCCTGAATTAGTTTAGGGATGGGAAATCAGAGCTCAAAATACTTGCTCTAGCTAAGTCACATTAAAAAAATAGTACTTTGCTGTGTTTTAATTTTTTAATTAAAAAAGTGATATATGCACATTAAAAATTTTTAAACAGTACTGCAAGGTACAAAATAAAGATATTTCCATTTCTTGATTTATCAACTTTCAACAATATATATTGGTTGCTAATTATGAAAGATACAAAATTTAGCACTCTTAAATTACTTCTCGCTTTTCCTTATTATCTCTCCCTTCAGCTTTCGTTGTTTTTTTCTAGTAGTTGGCTTTATAACTTTGTTTATTTATTTATTTATTTATAAATATCTTTATTGGAGTATAATTGCTTTACAATGTTGTGTTACTTTCTGCTGTACAGCAAAGTGAATTAGCTATATGCATACATATATCCCCATATCCCCTCTCTCTGGAGCCTCCCTCCCACCCTCCCTATCCCACCCGTCTGGGTTGTCACAAAGCATTGAGCTGATCTCCCTGTGCTATGTGGCAGCTTCCCCTTGCCATCCATTTTACATTTGGTAGTGTATATATGTCAGTGCTACTCTCTCACTTTTTCCTATCTTCCCCTTCCCACACCCCCACGTCCTCAAGTCCGTTTTCTACATCTGTGTCTTTATTCCTGCCCTGCCACTAGGTTCACCAGTACTGTTTTTTTAGATTCCATAAATGTGCATTAGCATACGGTATTTGCTTTTCTCTTTCTGACTTACTTCACTCTGTATGACAGACTCTAGGTCCATTCACCTCATTACAAATAACTCAATTTCATTCCTTTTTATGACTGAGTAATATTCCATTGTATATATGTGCCACATCTTCTTTATCCATTCATCTGTCGATGGACATTTAGGTTGCTTCCATGTCCTGGCTATTGTAAATAGTGCTGCAATGAACATTGGGGTGCATGTATCTTTTTGAATTATGGTTTTCTCAGGGTATATGCCCAGTAGTGGGATTGCTGGGTCATATTGTAGTTCTATTTTTAGTTTTTTAAGGAACCTCCAGACTTTTCTCCATAGGGGCTGTATCAATTTACATTCTCACCAGCAGTGCAGAAGGGCTCCCTTTTCTCCACACCCTCTCCAGCATTTATTGTTTGTAGATTTTTTGATGATGGACATTCTTACTGGTATGAGGTGATACCTCATTGTGATTTTGATTTGCATTTCTCTAATGATTAGTGATGTTGAGCATCTTTTCATGTATTTGTTGGCAATCTTATGTCTACTTTGGAGAAATGTCTATTTAGGTCTTCTGCCCATTTTTGGATTGGGTTGTTTGTTTTTTTGATATTTACCAACATGAACTGCTTGTATATTTTGGAGATTAATCCTTTGTCAGTTGCTTCGTTTGCAAATATTTTCTCCCATTTTGAGGGTTGTCTTTTCGTCTTCTTTATGGTTTCCTTTGCTCTGCAAAATCTTTTAAGTTTCCTTAGGTCCCATTTGTTTATTTTTTATTTTATTTCCATTACTCTAGGAGGTTGGTCAAAAAAGATCTTGCTGTGATGTATGTCATAGAGTGTTCTGCCTATGTTTTCCTCTAAGAGTTTTATAGTGTCTGGCCTTACATTTAGGTCTTTAATCCATTTTGAGTTTATTTTTGTGTATGGTGTTAAGAAGTGTTCTAATTTCGTTCTTTTACATGTAGCTGTCCAGTTTTCCCAGCACCACTTATTGAAGAGGCTGTCTTTCTCCATTGTGTATTCTTGCCTCCTTTTTCACAGATAAGGTGACCATATGTGTGTGGGTTTATCTCTGGGATTTCTATCTAAAACTTTAAATTAGTTCTTTCTTTCTTAATCTCTCAATTTTGGTGTGAAAAATATTTCATTTCACCAGGCTAATGTATTTTGGGATTACCATCAATGTCTAGAACAAGACAGGTGCATTATCTAGTGCATTTAAAATACAGCCAATAATTCTATGGAGTTGAAAACTATCAGCATTCTTTAACTAATGGAGCATTTAGTATCAAACTAATAAAAAATTAGCAATAGGTTTATAGAATTTCTATATTTTGAGAAAAAATATTTTACAACCCTTGTTATAAACTCAGACGCTATGAAATATGAAATCTCATTTATATGAAAATGAATTAAAAAAATTTACCCCAGAATTTATCACCATTTTTATATCTCCTCAACAATTCACTTTTATTAGAGGAGGTAGAATTATTGTAATTCAGCTAGATTAAGTCCCTCTTTATAAATAAATAGTTCTAATTAAATTTTCAAAATAAGAACTTACAGTAATAGTATCAACAACTTTAATTTTGAATAGTACATAGTACTGCTTATCCGATATCAGGGTGCATTTGCTAAGCTCTTTGTCATGTGATAACCATAAAAAGTACCAATTTAGATCCTATGGGATAACATCTAAATTAAGATGAAGTAATAGAAATACAAGTGATTATCTAAGAAGGATCCCCAACCACTTCTTGTTCTTTTATCTACAGGAAAAAAATTCTCCCGCAAGAGAGAGTTAGGGGAAGATTAGCCCAAAAGAAAATGAAAACCCTGAACTTTCTACACAGATGAAGATGCAAAATAGATGTACTGTGTGCTATCAATCATTACACCTTTGCAATAGGTCAAAAGACTGTTCTAAGTAAAATAAGATAAAAAGAGAAAAGCAAAAAGTGGGAAATGACCCTCAGTCAATGTTTATATACTGGTTAAATCAGAAACAATATTCCAGAAAGAAATTACTTTTACCTGGTGTGGAGTACTTTATAGTATAAATTCTTATTTTGCTGAGAATTGTATTTAGGATGAAGGAGAATAATAGTTGTATCTATCTCAAATTTTGCAAATAGTTACAGTCCTAATACTATATCCTGAAAATTTCAGATCTCCTTTGTTTCCCTGTAAAAGCATATTTTGCAGTGCAAGCATCAAAATGCCACCAACTGTTAGTTTTCTAAAAATAAAGTTCAGTCTTTTATCCTGCAAAGATTTTATACGTTAGTACTAAGTGGAGACTAAAGTATCCACCTGAATTCTGTCAAGAATGTTGGTAGGCCGTGTGCCAAGGGGAAAGGCACTCTGAGTTGGCATTTGAAGCAGAGCTAGGTTGTTATCTCTGCTAGTTTTTAACCTCTCTGAGCCTTAGTTTCCTCCTCTGATAGTGAGGATATAATATTATCTGCCATCCTACTTCTCTGGGGAATTTTGAGGATCAGAATGAGATAATGTATCTGAAAATGCATTATCATCTATAAAACAGTATATGAGTACTTATTATTACCTCAATAGATATTCATGGAGAACCTAATATAAGAATAACATATTAAGTAATATGAAAGCAGAGGAAAAGAAATGCATCTTGTCCTCAAGAAGAAAGAGACACCCTGCAACAATAACAACTAGGAGGAGGGAGAAGGGAAGAAGAGAAAGGGAAGGGGAGGAGGTGGAGGACAAAGGAGAAAGAGACATGACCAACATATTTTATTGTTTTGCTCAGAGCCATATTTGATAGTGTCTTTTGGTCTTCAATACAGGGGTCCTAGAAAAGTAAAAAGGTTTTGCCATAACTTCTCAATGTTCTTCCCTCTACTTTCATGGTGATCATAGTTAATATTTTATTTTATTGTATTTATTATTTTTTAATTAATTTTTATTGGAGTATGGTTGCCTTACAATGTTCTGTTAGCCTCCACTGCACAACAAAATGAATCAGCCATACACATACAGATACCCCCTCCCTTTTGGACTTCCCTCCCATTTAGGTTACCACAGTGCAAAGTTAATATTTTAAAGAAAGGTTAAATGTGTGAATTATTTTATTTAATCCTCACAAAACCCCTCAAGGCAGGTATTATTAATCTTCTTTTATGAATTAGGGAATCAAAGCTCAACACGTTTAAAGTTATTGGTCCAAAGACCCACACCCAGATCTTCTGACTCCAGGTCCAGTGCTTTGAATTTCCATTTACTGAAGCAATTTCTTCTAACATCTGGTCTTCCAGAAAAATATTCCTAATCCTACCTGAAAATTGACAGTTGTGTAATAGCCCAAACTGAAAACAAGCCAAATGTTCACCACTGCATGAATGGACAACCACAAAAGACCCTGAATAGCAAAGCCATCTTGAGAAAGAAAAACAAAGTTGGAGGCATCATGCTTCCTGATTTCAAAGTATATTACAAAGCTATAGTAATCAAAACAGTATGATATTGACATAAAATCAGACACAAAGATCTTTGGAACAGAATAGAGAGCCCAGAAATAAACCAGAAATAAACACATATATGGTCAATTAATTTATGAAAGAGGAGCCAAGAATACACAATGGCGAAAGGACTGTCTCTTCAATAAATAGTGCTGGGAAAATTGGACAGCCACACACTGGATCACTAGCTTATACCACAAAAATTAACTCAAAATGGATTAGAGACTTGAATGTAAGACGTGAAACCATAAAAATCCTAGAAGAAAACAGGCAATAAGCCCCTTGACAGTAGTCTAGGTGATTGTTTGTATGGATTTGACATGAAAAGCAAAGGTAACAAAAATAAACAAGTGATACTACATCAAACAAAAAACTTCTGCACAGCAAAGGAAACCATCAGCAAAATGAAAAAGCAACCTACTGAATGGGAGAAAATATTTGCAAATTGTTTATCTAAAGGGTCAATATCCAAAATATATAAAGAACTCATACAACTCAATAGCAAAAAATAAAAGAACAATCTAATTTTAAAATGGTTAGAGGATCTGAACAGACTTTTTTCCAAAGAAGACATACAAATGACCAACAGACACATGAAAGGATGCCCAACATCACTAATTATTATGGAAATTCAAATCAAAACCACAGTGAGGTATCACCTCATACCTATTAGAATGGCTGTTATTAAAAAGATGAATAACAAGTGTTGGCAGAGATATAGAGAAGTGAGAAGCCTTGTGCACTGTTACCAATAATATGAAAACACCGTGGTTACCAACTGGTGAAACCACTGTGAAAAACCACTGTGAAAAACAGTATGGAGGTTCCTCAAAAAATTAAAAATAGAACTATCATACAATCCAGCAATTCCACTTCTGGGTAATCTTTAAGAAAGTAAAAGCACTAATTTGAAAAGATATTTGCAACCCCGTGTTCATTGCCGCATTATATACAATAGCTAAGATGTGGAAACAACCTAAATGTTCATCAATGGATGAATGGATAAACAAAATATGGCAATTATGTATTCAGCCATAGAAAAGTGAAATCTTGCCATTTGCAACAACATGGATAGACCTTGAGGGCATTATACTAAGTGAAATAAGTCAGACAGAGAAAGACAAATACCACATGATCTCATAGACACAGAGAACAGTTGGAGGGTGCCAGAGGCAGCAGGTGGGAGGGATGAAATGGGTGAAAGGAGTCAAAAGGTACAAACTTCCAGTTATAAAATAAGTGAGTCATGGGGATGTAATGTACAGCATTGTGACTATAGTTAATATGGTATTATATATTTGAAAGTTGCTAAGAGAGTAAATCTTAAAAGTCCTCATCACAGAAGAAAACTCTGTAACTATGTATGGTGATGGATGTTAACTAGACTTATTGTGGTGCCAGTTTCACATGTTCCAATATCAAATCATTATGTTGTACACCTGAAACTAATATAATGTTGCATGTCAATTATACCTCGATTTTAAAAAATACATGAATGGACAAATTGAGGTATAGCCATACAAGGAAAATAATTTAGCAATAATAAAGAACCATTGATTTGCCCAACAATATAGTTGAATCTCAGAATAATTATACAGAGTGAAAAAAAGCAGGCAAAAAGAATATATACGGTTTGATCCATTTATATAAAATTCTAGAAAATGCAAACTACTGTATAGTGAGAGAAAGTAGATTCGTGATTGCTTGGGGATGTGAGTAGAGAGGGAGGGCAGGATTACAAAGAGGTACAAAGAAATTTTTGGAGTGGATGGAAATGTTGTTATTTTAACTGTGGTGATGAATACATGTATCTAAACTGATCAAATTATACACTTTAAACATGATCAGTTTAGTGTATCAATAAATAAATCAAGCTGGAGGAGGGAGACAATTAAAGAAAAATTTATTGTTGTTTTAATTTCCTATAGAATGATCTGTGATTCTTTCGAAGAGCAGCCTATGTTGTCCTTAATTCAAGAGTTCATTTAATTAGGTCAGTTTAATAATTTCTCAATTTGACTTGTAAGTGGTTTTTACAACACTGACACTTTTTTTTTAATCTGGACATTGTACAAAAAGTTGAGGAGAGTGTTATGATTCTTTCTCAGTAGGTAGCCTACCTGTCTCCAATATCTTTGCAGAATTTCTAAAAGGAATAAACTTTTCTCATTGTACCCAGCATTTTCTTAAGCTTTGGAGTTGCAAGAAATGGAGAATTACTCGTAGGCTATTTTAAAGAAAGGAAGTCTATTGTAAAGCTACACTTAGACTAAAACTGGAACTGGATTTCAAACTGGAAAGTCAGCAGGATCTGAGGCAACTCTAGGAATTAGCTGTCCTTTCAGTCTTTCTTGTGGGCAGCATGCTCTCTCTCTTTCTCTTTTTCTTTCTACATGTCTACTCTATTGTCTTCCCTCTACCCATTGTTTTATTCTCTCTTTTTAACTTGCTGTACCTAAAATATCTTCCATTTGCCCTTCTGAATCCACTCTCTGCACAGTGCTCTCCTTCCTGGAAGCCTGGCCCTTACAGATTATGTCAACAGAATGAGGTCAGTGTATTTATTCTCCTGGCTCCCTCTCTGCGAGGTTACTTTAGGCAGACTGTATCCCTCAACCACAGACCACCGCTCCTCTCAAGATGACTTACTCTACACAACTCTCCCCTTCCAACCACTTCTTTCGTTTGCCCCTTCAGGTCTGGGGTGGTAATAGCTCCCTTGCTACTTAGATTGGGTTCCTCCACTATCTCTGTGGTTCCCCTACACCCTGCCCACACATTTGTCATTAGTTCCTTTGCAGATAAACTCTCCTCACCTTATCCTCATTTGCACGTCATGTTTTTTGTTAGGATCCTGAGTTACATACTTGTTTCTCTTTTGTTTTTGTTTTTGATCTTACACCTTCTCCTTCAGTTCACCATGTTCCACCATGGCTCTAGTTCTACCATTTCCTAACATTCTCTGTATTTTCTAATTCCAATATTTGAGTGAGAAAATCTGAGGCAATTGACTCAATTTGTTTTGTTTTGTTTTGCTTTTCATGCCAGGCTGTGTGGGAAGACACAGGCTAGCGTAAAGACTGGCAGCTCTTAGGACAGATGCTTGTCCCTGGGCCACACACCTGGGGAAGGGAAGTATGAAAGAGAAAAGTAACAAAGCACAGATTGCTCTGTCATCAGGAACCATGAGTGAGATGATTTCTCTTAGAAAGTACTTTGAGTATGGCAAGTACAATAATTGAAATGAAAAAAATTAAGGATGAATAAAATATTCTTGTTATTCTTAACCATGCTACCATTTGGTAATATACTAATATCCGTTCTCCTATGGCCTTATTACATTAAGCTTGCTTGTTCTCATCATTTCTGATGATGACCTTGAGGAATCCAAGACTTGAGGTTGATTGAAATCACAGTCTCAATAAGATAGCATAGGCAGCTGAAGTATCAGAAGTAATACAAGCTTTAAAGACGAATAAGCTTGGATCAAACCCCTAAAGCTGCTACTTAATTTGCTTTATTACTCTAAACTCCCATTTCCTCATCTGTAAATTAAGTATACTTATATCTACCTTATAGAGTTGTTATGTAGATTAACGAGAGCATATCTAAAGCATAAAACATAGTACTAGATACCCAGTAAATGGTAGTTATTATGATCTCATATGCTTGTTTTAATTATCCACAGCAAAAGTTTTTGGCTTAATTTAGAAAAAAATTTTAAAGGGAGGGGAGAAGAAAAAAGAAAGTTTATTACTCCTTTCCCTGTCTTGCCCTACTTAGCTGCAGGTGCCTAAGATCTTCTAACTTGGTGAGTTCAGTCACACTGAATTTCAGAGTCAATCCACATCATGCCTAATAATATATTGGAAATACCATTTCCCCCAGCAGATGAGTCTGAAATCAATCTTGCTTTGAAAACATATCCTATATACCTACTGTATGCCTTTTCCTCAACTCTCATTGTTTTGACAGTGCAGACTTTTTAATTTGATTGCTGATTTGCATTATTTCTTCCCGTAGGATCAGTATCCTAACTTGAACCTGGCCTGGCTGTCTGGGGCTCAGAAAAAAAATCTGCATAGCGTAGTGCTTGGCAGTCCCTTCTCCCTGGAGCTGACCCAAACTCTGTATCCCTAGCTGATGGCTAGGGACCTTCTACAAACTGGAAAGATCCTACTAACCCTACTTCTATCCTTATGTGACCAGAACCAGTTTGGCAAATAGGTTTCATATAAGCTAACAGCACTTTACTGGTAGTCACTGCCTGGAGCACTGTGTTGGGTAGTAGAGGGCTCTTTCTGGTGGGAGAGAGAACCATAACTGACAAAGAAAGTCTGCCTTGGGGGCCAGGTTGGGGGATGTAAAAGAGAAAGGTTGGTGGTGCCATACATCAGCCAGCCTTGGCTCAGAGATTCCTACTGCTTGATCCCCATACTAGGTTAGAGTCCTTATGCATTAATGCCAGCCATTAAACCTCAAGTTTTCCACATGCTTTTGAACACTGTGATTTGGACTGTGGTTACCCTCATGGTCATGGCCATTCTAGCCATTAGGTGGCTGTGACTGACAGTCATTGTTCTTCTCAAGGCAGAAGAGCCCACTCTACATAACCTCTCCCTTTAGACCTAGGGTGGTTGTAAGGTTTCTCACTGTTAGAAACCCTGTGTTACTTCACTATCATTTGCAGTTCCCCTGCATTCCACCTATCCCTTTATAAATGGTCTCTCCTCAAGTTATCCTATTTTGAGTGTGCCATTTTTTTCCTGTTGGTACCCTAATTAGCACGAGTACTTACTCTGTACCAGGCACTGAAGATATAGCAGTAAACATAATGATTAAAATTCACACTTTCTGGAAATTGCATTCTAGCCAGTTTCAAAATGTCTTATAGTCAGGCCTGCATAAGTTATAGCCTTGCCTGTCTGAAATTCATATGCCTGTCTTGTTATGAGTCATGATTAAGGAAGTGCACACATGTGCCTGCAAGTATATTTTTGTGTAAACCCCTATAATTAGGACCTTAGGAAACTCTAAGGGTAGGAACTCTCAGACTTCCTCAGATCTCTCATGTGTTGCCTTCATTTATTAAACAAATATTTATTAAGAGCTCAATTTCTCAATACATGTAAGTTGCCTGTTACTATGTTCTAGGTATGCTGCAAGCTGAGAGATGGATGGTGGGTAGGGAAAAGGAAGGTACAAAGATGCATAGGATAGGTTGTGTGAGAAATAGACTCATAAACAATCATTGCACAATGTAAAAAGACTATAATAGAGGTTTGTGAGAGGTGCTGTAAGAGTGTAGAGAAGAGAATGACAATTCACTTGGGAAATTGGGAAAGTCTTCTCAGAGGTAATGTTGATGTATGGTCTGAACTTGGATGGATGAGTAATACTCTGCCAGAAAGAGGAAAAGGGAAGGATGTTTAGGGAGAGGAAAGGAGTTTTGAAAGGTATTGAAGGTGTGTCAGGAAATGACAAATAGTTTGCTTTGCAATGTAGACTAGGGGGGATGGTGGCAAGGAATGGTGGCAAGGAATGAGACTGGTAAAGGAATGCAGGGTCCAGATTTTGAAGGGGAATTGCGTATGAAGAATTTGGAATTTATTCTAGTAAGTAGTGGGAAACTCTTTAATTTTAAACAAAGGAGTGAAACAATCAGATTTATGGTTTAGAAAGAAAATTGGGGGAGTTGGGTATATGGAAAAAGATTAAAAACACATAGACAGGGCTTCCCTGGTGGCACAGTGGTTAAGAATCCACCTGCCAATGCAAGGGACACGGGTCGAGCCCTGGTCTGGGAAGATCCCACATGCCACAGAGCAACTAAGCCCGTGTGCCACAACTGCTGAGCCTGCGCTCTAGACCCCTTGAGCCACAACTACTGAAGCCCGCGTGCCTAGAGCCCGTGCTCTGCAACACAAGAAGCCACCACAATGAGACGCCCACGCACTGCAACGAAGAGTAGCCCCCGCTCTCCACAACTAGAGAAAGCCTATGCAAAAACAAAGACCCAACACAACCAAAAAATAAATGAAATAAATTTTTTTAAATAACCACATAGACATAGACTTTTATCGCAACAGTGTAAGAGAGAAATGTTGGAGGCCTAAACTAAAACAATGATGATGGGAATGGAGAGATGAGGGGTGGGGAATTTCACTGATACTTAGAAGGTAGTATGACTTATTGGAACAAAGGTTCCAATGACTTATTAGATGTGGACGAAGATGGAAAGGGAGGAGACCAAGATGATGCAAATGTATGGAAGAGCAGTCACTAATCTGATAAAACTAATTTGTTAAAAAGAGAAATTGAAATTTGTCTTGCCAAACAAGAAGCCAACAAGAAGCAAGCTGATTATATTGCAGAAGCTGAAAAAGTTCAGGAATTGGAGGTACCGGATATATCAGAAGCTGAGAGGTGAGCTGAAAACAGGTGAGTAGGTTGATAATTCTAATGTACAATGAGTGTTAGACCCACAGATCCTCTCTGTCCCCTTGGCAGAGTCAACAAGCATCCCTTGTCTACTCTAGCAATATCTTCTTGAACTAGAAAGGTCTTGAGGTCAGAGATATGAGGCAAGGTAGAGGGCCCAGATGAGACATAAAAAGAGGATTAAGTGAGTCTCCCAAATCCTGAGATTGCCCCCTTCCCACTCAACTCCTGGAACGTTAGTACCCAGTCACAGAGTCCCCAGGCAGATGCCTCTGAGCAACCTCTCCCCCTATGGAAATGCCTGCTAGGCAACAAGCCTCTCTCATACACAGTAAACTTACCATCAGTTCTTTGAGTCCCTCTTAAATATGAATGGACACTCAAGAATCAACAGAAAAGTGAAAAAACTCTGTTAACAAGAAAGCCAGAAACAGACGCAGAGAAAAGTGTCTTGGAGTAAACAGAGAGAACATAGGGAGCTGAAGAAAATATTTTTAAAAATTATTTTCCTCAGATAAAAGAAGATATTTCATTCATGAAACCATTTAAAGAACAATAAATAACTGGTAAATTAGACATATGATATAATTAAAGATTAAAGGAATTTCCTAGAAGGTAACACAAGAAATCAGAGGTGAAGCATAGGAGAGAAGAGATAAGAAAATGAAAATCAATCCAGGGATTGTGAGAGAAATGAGAAGGTGGAATGGAAGAAAGGATCAAGTAAATAATATAACAAAATCATCAAAACTATCCATCAAGTGTAACAATAATGACATTTCAGACTTCAAGGACTCAAAAAAATTTATCTCCTTTATACTTTTCTCAGGAGGCTACTGGAGGATACCCAAATGCAAAACTAACCGCCCCCCCGGAAGAAAAGAGATCCAGGAAACAGAAATTCAATACAATTTCAATACAGAAGGAAGGTGTAGAGAATCCAAAGGAAAGCTGTAAAATTGAATCTCAGGATGACAGTTAGTAGGTCTAGAGACAGCACCACATCCGAATTAGAGCAGGGCAGAGGTTTCTAGAAGAAATTACTCTAGGAGGGAAAAACAACAACAACAACCAGATATAGTGAGCTTATTGAAAGGATGAAAATGTCAGTTTACCATTTTGGTCTTTCTCCCAGAAACATATAACCCCAGTCTAATCATGAGAAGAATATCAGACAAATCCCAATTCAGAGACATTCTATACAAAATACTTGAGCAGTACTCCTCAAAACTGTCAAGGTCATCAAAAACAGGGGAGTCTGAAAAACTGTCAGATGTAAGTCCAAGAGGAACCTAAGGAAACATGAGTGCAAAGCAGAATGATACCCTGAAACAGAAAAAGGATAGTAGGTAAAAACAGGAAATCTGAATAAATTATGAACTTTAGTTAACCTATCAACATTCGTTCATAAATTGTAACAATAATTAATTAATTGTAACAGTAGTATACCATACTAATGTAAGATGTTAATAATAAGAGAAACTGGATATAGTTTAGGAGACCCCCTGTACTATCTTTACAATTTTTCTGTAAATCTAAAACCATTCTAAGTTTGTTTGTTTTTTAAAGAGCTAATTGGGAGAAGTGGGAAGCAATCATTAACTTCAGGAAAGCCAAGAAATTATATAAGGAAATGCTCTCATAGTATATCTCATGGCTTAGCAATTAATAATATTTATTTAATCCTAATAATGTAAACACTAATTATCGACTTCATGAAACATAATTAAATTGAGTTAAGAAAGAGGAGAAGTAAATGTGTGGGTGTAGGTATAAGATTTTCAAATCCTCATCTTCCATAGAAAGAAGTTAGTAAATAACGTCTAAATTAGAAAACTCAAGAAATAATAGCATAAATATATTATTTAGAAATATGATGGAGGTAAGTGCCAGTAGAAATAGTTTTTAAAAGTTGAAAATGGCTGCCTCTGGGTAGCTAGTTGCAGGGAAAGTGTTGGGAGAGGAGGGGCAGTGCTCTATCATTTTTTGCTATAATCATTTTAGTGTTACTGACCTTTAAACCTATGTTATATATTATAATAATTTGATAAAAATAAAAGTTTTTAAAAGAATGGAAAATATTTAGACTAAAATAGGGAGAGAATGATATTTCCTTGATGCTAATAGTCTAATAGTTAAACCTATGATAGTTAATAAAAGGGAGCAAATGAGATGTCTTTCAAAAAAAAAATGGATATTAAATTGCCCTCGGAGAGACCACAGAAATAATATGTAGATAGATACATATCTGAAAGATACAGAACACCTGATGTACTGACTAACTGTACTAATATGGTTAAAGAACGATTCAATTAGAATGTGGATCAGTCAGCCACAGAAGTCTAGAAAATAAAGGCTCTCAGAGACCGACAAGGGCAGTGCCTGTCTAAAGCCTGGCCAAGTGAAAAGGTGCCCTGTAGCAAGTGCTCTATTCTGGAGATGATGCATAAACATTTGAAATATTTAGCAAACTTCTTTTTCTCTGATTCCATGCTCACCCAGCAACCTTGTAATTAAAATTTGCCTTCCCATGTACACTTCCTAAATGATGAGAAAGGAGTACAAGGGTTAGTTTTCTTGACAATTGTACTTTTCATTGTGAGATAAATAATCCGTGTTCTTATTTTACGTTAGTTTCTATGAACTAGGTTAATACCAGACAGCCCTCTGAGTGTCTTGACACCATTGTGTGGCTGACATATGAGGCCTCTGAGCCTTTGAAACTGAGGGCTAGGTCCTAGCCTGTGAATTCACTCAGGTGGTGACCTTGGCAATACCCTGACTTCTCTATGTACGACCATCTCCTTTGAACTTCCTCACTTATGCATGAAGGGGTATTTTAATAATGTGACACAAGATACACATATCATTGTTCTAGAACTAAGTGATCCTAGTCTTTTATTTTTCCAATTCTGGCATCAAGTCAGATAGATGATAAAAGACGAAAACCTCCTTTTGGGTTCTCATGAATGCACTAATTTGACATGATCTTTTGAGAATCAGTGCCTACATACACCCACACAGACTGAGATTTTGAACCCCATTGCTACTGGCAGTGATGTTAAAGGACAACTCACTGTCCACTACATCTGGACAGGATAATACCACTAGTCAGGTTGCAATTTCTTCTAAAGCTCACTATCATAGAGGTAGGTTCATGACAGAGAAAGGAATCAAGTTTGCTGTTACCTTCTTGCATTATAGTTCAGGCCTTGCCCTTAAAAGGGTAATATATGAACCAGCAGCATTAGCAACACTTGGAAGCTTGTTAGAAATGCAGACTCTCAAGCCCATCCCAGTCTTACAGAATTAGAATTTGCATTATAACAAGATCTCTAGGTGATTCAAATGTACTGAATCCACCCCCATCCCAGTTGTAAAGTTTGAGAAGCACTGATCTGGGGCGTGTTTTTCAAGCTGCGGTTGCAGCCCATTAGTGGGTCATGAAATCAATTTAGTGGTTCTGCCACCAGCATTTTTTAAATGAAATAGAAAATATCAGAGTGGATTGCACGTACAAGAGTAAGTATTATTTTGTGAAACTCTTTTTTTTCAGTTTTTTAAAAAAAATTATTGAAACATAGTTGATTTACAGTGTTGTGTTAGTTTATTTTGTGAAACTCTTGTTTTAGTTAATACATTTAAAAAATATATTTATTTATTTATTGCCTGCGTTGGGTCTTCCTTGCTGTGCGTGAGCCTTCTCTAGTTGTCGGAAGTCCCTAGTTATAAATATTTTTATATTCACTAAATCCTGATGTAATGTATGGGTCCTGGTCAAAAACGTTTGAAAGTCTCTGGTTTAGGGCACTGTTTCTCAAAATGTTGTCTACATGGAAATTCCCAAAAGTATTTTAAAATTTTAGGCCCACACTGAGGAAGGAACAGGAATTTGAACAAATTTATATATTTGTTCTAAACAAATATTCCAGGTGATTCTGATTGTGATGAACACTAAATGGGAGAACCCCTAGTCTGGCAGTGATTCTCAGTCTTTAGCATGCATTAGAATCACCTGGAGGGCTTGTTAAAACACAGGGGGCTGGGCCTTACTTTCTGAATTTCTAATTAAGTAACTCTGGGGTGTGGCCTGAGGATTTCAATTCTAACAGATTCCCAGGTGATGCTGCCGGTGGCCTAGCCACAGGTCCAGAAACATCAAAATACAACTGAGAAGGGCTTAGAATCAGGATATTTGCTTTAAGCTGAATTATTTCTCTAATTTATGGCTAAACCCATCAACTCAATGAACACTCCCATTAATTTTTTTATACATCATCCCAGTATCATCATATAGCAAATGGCCCTTTATAAATGTTTCAAGAAGGTTATCTATTGAATACATAGAGCTTTTTACAATTCTAAGAATCATGACTCTATCCAGCCAAGAAATATATACCTTTTGCCAGTTTCTCCTTTCTCTGAAGTGTACCTTCTATAAGCATCAGATTTGCACTCAGACAGGACTGCGATTAAAGTTCAGAATTTGTGAACTTTTTTATTTACAGATTCTTTTATATCAGTACTAACCAATGCATGGTCCTTGGATAGGCAGATCCCCTCTCACCTAAAAATGATCATCAGAAATGCAAATTTTTCTATACCACCCCAGACCTACTGAATCAGATTCTCTGAGGTGGGGACTAATAATCTGCTTTAACAAACTCTCTAGGTTGTTCTTGCGTACCATAAAGTGGGAGAAGTACTGCTCTAGGTTTCTTAGAGTTGCTAAAGTGTAATATCCCTGTATCACCATACTTAGATTCAACTATGCTACTGGGGCACCTAGCAGCAATATCAACTTTGAGGGTGTGACCCTCGATTTTCAGACACCACAGGGTATACAGCCTGTAGCCATTAGTCAAAAGTTTCCTATATTTATTGGAAATGTTCGTGTGTATACACTTCAAGAGGTTACCAAAGCAAGTTACACATTTATATCTCCTGAAGCTCATCATCAGAAATTCTTTTTCTCCTTTCCTGATACAGTGATTTTTATTTTAAACCTTCCAGTATATACATGGAAGTTAAGTATCATGGAAATATGTTAAACTGAAGGTTATGGGTGGTAGCTTTTATAACAGAAGAAAAGTTTTAAAATTCTGAGGTTGAATAGAAACCTAAATTGGATGTATGTAGGCTGTTCAAGCATATGGAAATGTAAATCGTGGGCCAAAACCTGTCCTAGCAACTCATGATCAACTCCTAATGAAGTAAGCTCATTCCATTTGGTGCAGTACAATAGAGTTGCCATTGCCAGAGAATCTTCATTTTTTTAAAATTCCCTGAAAATTGATTACTTCCCTATCACATTACTAGTATAAATCCCCCCAATAGAGACTGAAGCTGCTACTTTAGCACAACATACCTAATAACCCCATGAAGCTAACAATGTCCAAGATTGCTGGAGATTGTGTGTGTGTGTGTGTGTGTGTGTGTGTGTTTACTACTTTTCAATACAAAGTGAGAATAGTTTTTTTAAACATAACTTTTAGCTCCTTTTTAAAAATTTTAAACAGGAGCAATTAGTCTTAGCAATATTCTTTCTAGTAATTAGTTACCAAAATATATATTGATGTGCTTTGCTTTCTGCTTCACATATGTACCCAATTTGCTGCAATCCCTAACTTTGTACAGTGTACACTCAGCAGCTGCAAATTACTTCCATTTCAACTACCTGCCAGGGTATTGTATCAGCATTAGAGATTTGTTTATTACTGGTGACAGAAACCTCGCAAAAGGCCCAGAGGAGTTACAAAAAGTACGAAAGTCTTAAAAGTACTGTAAGCCCCTCTGAGCCAGATGGTTTAGCTATGTAATCTCTAGTTGTAAATTAGGAGAGTGAGTTGTGTAATAGTTAAGAGCATGGGTTTTGGAGTCAGACAGGTCTGGGTTTCAAATCAAAGCTTGAGTATTTACAAGCTGTGTTACTTAAGCAAGTTACATAAATTCTCAGAGCTTCATTGTTCTCATCTGGAAAATAGGAATAATAGTAAATAAGGTTGTTGTGAGGATTAGATAAGATAATGCATGTCAAGAACTACCAGTGCCTGGCATAAAATAAGTGCTCAGTGATTGTTAGTTATTATTAGTAGTACTAGTAACTGTTATTATTTCTCAGGCCACAATGATTTATTCATGGTGAGTACCAAATGATGATATATCTCAAAAATGTAAATCCATCTGCCCCTAGATATAGAATTACTTTATTCTCTTCATGTTGACTCTCTTTTTTTTCTTTTGATTGTATTTTTCTTCTTGTGAGCTAACTCATGCTTCATAATAACTATATAATTTTATGGTGGTACCTATATCAAATATCAGGTTACAGGGAACTTCATGCTGTGGATGAGGCTTGCTCTCTTGGAACCCGTTAGCTTTGAATCTGTTCTTGGCAGGAAGAGTGTTCTTTCTTTATACCCTGCGCTGTTTTCCTACTGATGTTGATTTTAATTCAAAATATTTCTCTTTTGCCTTTGGGTGTTGGGTGGGTGCACTATTGCATCAGATATGATTGTGGTGCTTCTGTGGGTGAGGTGAGCCTGCATTTGTTCTTAGTTTTAAATATGTGTCAGCAACTACTTCAATAGTATGATTACGTCCAACTTCCTAGGAGGGATCTGGCAGTCCTAGTCTCGGACCACAGAAGTGGGTTTTTGACCAGCTGCTATGCTGCAACTTGGAGCTTAAAAATGGAGGAAATGGCATGAACAGTCCAGAGGAAAGTATCTGCTTACCTTTAAATATTCAGGGATCCCCTTTCATCTACATAGTAACCAGATTTTGGAATTGGTTATGAGCCGAAGATGAAGCTACATGGCTGGACTCCGGGTGGGATTTAGTATATCGGCAGTAAAAGAACTTCACAAAATATCCCCAAAACAAACATCTGAGGAGTCATAAATTAGAATAATTCCTAATTAAAGTTGATAGTATCTCTAAACCTTTTCTTATGGTAATTCCCTGGCAGTCCAGTGGTTAGGACTCGGAGCTTTCACTGCGCTGCGGCTCAGGTTCAATCCCTGGTCAGGGAACTAAGATCCCTCAATCCACTGGGCATGGCCAGATAAAAGAAAATAAATCTTTTCTTATGTAGAACCTAATGAATTATAGGCACTTACCTCCTTTCATTCAATATGCAAAAGATTGAAAATTACACTGTGCAGATGTAGAGCTTATTATGACTCATTGAAAGCACGATAGGTCAGGAATGTTTATATTTGCCTAATACAACAACTCAAGCTTCAACACAAGCTTTTGCAAAGTAAATCAAGCAGGGGAAAGATTGGTGTATATTTTTTCAACTGTTTTTTAAAAATTGAACTTCATTTGAGAATCTCAGGATGACTAATTTATATGTGCTACCTTATTAATGAAACTACTACTTGAATGAAAGTATGAATTCGATTTCTGTATCCTTAGTACCTAGCACAGTACTTACCCTATTAAATGCTGGTTTGATGAATTGTTGATTGAAAGAATGAATGAGAAAGAGAAAGAGAAAAGGAGAAAAAGAAAGAAAAAGAATGAAAGGAAAGAAGACGGATGAATGGATGAATGGATGTGGGATCATTTATCCCTCTTTTGAAGGTGGATAAATGATGAATTAAAGTGATCCATTGATGAAAGTCAGACTGGCAATAAAACAAATATACCCAAGTGTTCTAGACTAAAAATATTCACTCCCTGTCCCCCCCACAGTGCGTATGTCTTATCCTTTAGGTAGTCCTCAAACCTAGCTATTATATTACATATTATATTAAGATCACATACAGTACTTTTTAAAAGACATCAATGCCTAATCCCCACCCTCCACTCCCATCCCAGTATTTTTAAAAGGTGATTCTAATGTGTAGTTAAAGCTGAGAATCACTGCATTAGAAAATTATAATTGTTCTTCAAGATTTAAAAAAAAAAGTGAAAAGATACATTTGCCAAAACTTTTTTTTAAAGATTTTTTTGATGTGGACAATTTTTAAAGTCTTTATTGAATTTGTTACAATATTGCTTCTGTTTTGTGTTTTGGTTTTTTGGCCCCAAGGCATGTGGGATCTTAGCTCCCTGACCAGGGATCGAACACGCACCCCCTGCATTGGAAGGGGAAGTCTTAACCACCGGACTGCCAGGGAAGTCCCCAAAACTTGTTTTTGCTTTCCTTCCAAAGCTTTTAAAATTCGGGGTTAGGTGTTTGCTATATCAAAAATAGTCTTAGTCTGTTTGGTCTGCTATAACAGCATACCATAGACTGGGTGGCTTAAACAACAAAACTTTATTTTTCACAGTTTTGGAGACTGAGAAGACCAAGATCAAGGCACCAGCAGATTAGGTGTCTGCTAAGAGCCACTTCCTGATTCACCAATGGCCATGTTTTTGCTGTGTCCTCACAAGGCAGAAGGGGCAAGGGAGCTCTCTGGGGTCTCTTTTATAAAGACACTAATCCCGTTCATGAGAGCTCCACCCTCACAACCTAATCACCTCCCAAAGGCTTCACTTTGAAATACCATCATATTGGGGATTAGGGCTTGGGGGGGGCGGCAGTGGGAACAGAAACATTCAGTCTATAGCAGGTAAACACTAACAAGACACAAAACAGAACAAGATATTTTTGTTCTGACCGTGTACATTAACCTATTAACCTGAAAAAGGAAGTTTGCTCACTAATACTGTAGTCAACTGTAAAAAAATTTTTTGTTTGAAATTAAATATACACCACAAGATTGGTTTGCCCAGTGTCATTGTAACGGCAGGTTAGGTAACCCAGAAGTTAAAGCTCAAGGGTGCTACAGAACACCCTGGGGTGTGTCTAGGTAATGCAATATTCTATTAATTCCAAGGCAGAAAAGCCTGTACTCTTCCAACTTGCTTGTAAATCTCACGACTCATCTCAGCTTGGTTTCTTTTAAGGATAGGATCTTACTATGGTGTCCACAGACAAGTAAAAGAAAATAATTATATGAAAGCCAAATTGCATTTTCTTTTATCTCAACTACTGCAATAAAATTTCCAGCCAGAGGCCAATTTCAGACTCATGTTTTAGAGTTGTTAATGATGTCTGAAAATATAAGATCCCTGAGGGCAGGAATCTTTTGTTTGTTTTTTTGTTTACTGCTCATCCCAGTAAGATAGACTACTATGCACATAGTAGATACTTGATGAATATTTTGTTGAATGAATAGGTATTGTAATTAAGGTGTTGAATGGTGATACCCAATTCCCAAACACTGAAAAACTCTGGGAACTCTTTAAGAACTTCATTTTTGTCACTATTATTATGAGAGTCTACAATGAATGTTACAATGGATATCTGTTATTTCAGTCCTTTCAGCATCACTTCCTCCTCCTTCAGATGATGAAACTCCTCTTTCCCATTGGGAACCAACTCAATGTAGACTCCTTCTCGTCACAGGCCGTAGGAAGTGTACAGTGACCAAGACCTATCCCATCAGAAAATGATTACATCCCTTATTCGCTCCCACTCACTCCCCTCCACATTTTAGTTCCTAATCTAAGTCAAGACACTCAGCCTGCCCTATGACTTTCTGCTGAAGCTAATAGAGAAGATTGTCTCTATCTGTTAGAGTTGATTGTAGATACAGTTTTGGAGTCTGGAGCCAGCGACAGTCGTCTTTCCCACTTTGGGACTAGAACCTGTATGTAGTAGTGAACCCGTAAGTAGTAGTAAGCCAATTAGAGGCAAGCAGAATTGAAAGATGGAGAGAGTGAGAGCACTTGTTTTCTCGTCAACAAAACCTCATACATACTATTTTTAAAGTAGAAATATCCTTCTTGTTTTTTCTGATTATGAAAGTAATAAATGCTCATTGCAAAAAAATCAGAAAATATGAAGAAAATTAAACTTATATTGAGTTCAACATCCACGAACTATCTTTTTGATATTCTTCCCATGCATATATACAAGTGCTATTTTTTCCTTATTTTAAACAAAAGTGAGATCCTGTTTTTTATAAGCTCCTTTCATCAATTTATGTATCATAAATATCTCTCCATGTCAATAAAGACATATTTAATCATTATTTTTAAAACTATGTAATATTCCATTGTGTAAATTAATTATAATTTACTTAACCACCCCTGTTGTTGCAGACAGCTCTTAAAAGCTTTTGGTTGTTTTCTGAAAAAGCACTAAATCTTACATTGATTGATTCCTCATCACTCTCCCCTTATTCTAAATTTTCCTGGCATAATTCAAACCGTTGCAGATTATTGTAGGTGAGGTGGAAGCAGATTTTTTGAGCTGTAGAAAGCATAGAAAGTAGTACTTTTGTAACCATGAGACCTTTCTTACCAAATTTTAAGCTTATTAATTTCATAGAAATGAAGAGAAAGCACAATTGAGCAGAACCCTGTGGGGTCTTCCCAGGACAGACCGCTCCCCCAGAACACTTTCAGCTTTAGCTCCTCTGCTTTAACTCCGCTCTGAAGTACCTGGATAATAGTAGCTGATGCACATTTCCTGAGTTTTTTTACAGATGCTAAACCCCCCACCAAATGGAAGAAATTAACTACTTGATGAGCACGTGGCCTAGGGATTGATAATGTTAACCCTTGTGACAATGCCCTGTTATCTCACCATCAACCAAACAGAGAACTGTGCATGAGCTGATCACATATCCTGGGACCACCCCCCACCACCACACACACACCTTACATGGCCTTTAAAAAGGTTTTCCTGAAACCCATCTGGGAGTTGGGGTATTTTGAGCACTACCTGACCTGGATTCCTTGCTTGGCGTCCTGCTATAAACATAGCTCTTTTCTTCACCACTGCCCAGGGTCAATAGATTGACTTTACTGCATTCGGGCAAGAGGAGCCAAATTTGGTTCTGTAACATAAGCATTATGTCCCTAGTGTTTAGTCAAGAGATGCCTCTTGACTAGTTTCCAAATTCATTAAAAATTCATTACGGGACTTCCCTGGTGGTGCAGTGGTTAAGAATCCGCCTGCCAATGAAGGGGACACGGGTTCGATCCCTGGTCCGGGAAGATCCCACATGCCGCGGAACAACTAAGCCCGTGTGCCACAACTACTGAGCCTGCGCTCTACATCCCGCGGGACACAGCTACAGAGCCCGTGTGCAGCAACAACTGAAGCCTACGCGGCTAGAGCCCGTGCTCCGCAACAAGAGAAGCCACCGCACTGAGAAGCTCACCCACCGCAACGAAGAGTAGCCCCTGCTCGCCGCAACTAGAGAAAGTCAGCACGCAGCAATGAAGATCCAAGGCAGCCAAAGATAAATAAAATTGAAAAAAAAAAAGTTATCTTAAAAAAAAAAATAGTGTTTTCATAATACCTGTGGCGTACTGTTTTGCTGCTGACTGTACCACTCTCTGATGACTACCAAATCTCTAATTATAAGGGTGTGGTTATTCAATAGGATGTGTAAAACCAGTTCCACAGCAGACATCATTTATGCTTTAAGATAACAAAGCAAGGCTTAGTAACCGGAAATCAAGTAATTACAGAGATCTAGAAAAATGTATAAATAAATATTCAGTGTAAAGAAACTTGATAAATCAAAAGCAGAAGATATATGTTTCATAAGCAAGGGCTTTTGAAAGCAAGATGAGAAAATGAAACCATATCTCAAAGACTTTTAAAATGACAAAAGGCAACATATAAATTAATAAGTCTTGGACACTCTTGACATTCTTTTCCAATGTAGCCAGCTTCTTTTTAAATGGGAGCCAATTATAACAGAAGCCAATAATATAATGAAATATCTTTGATAGAATCATTTTGAAAAAGAGATGTAGTGCACATGAAACTGCTTTTTGTGAGTGCCCGCTCATGCCTTATGCTTTCCTTTTACAAAAAACAGCTCCGTTGCTATGGGGCAAGTCCAGTTTCCTGGTTATTTTTGGAGAACTAATGCATTTGTCATATAATTAAGAAACTTAAACATTGTTAGGAACAACTGTGGATAAGACTCTAAAGCATTACCATAGACTCCTAGGAAAATACTTCAAAGTGAATGTTTCTATTACCTTTCATCTGAGTTATATATTAAAGAAAAGACGACATAGTGGAGCTCTGTAGAGACCTATCCAAAAGCATGAAAGCTAAGTAAGTAGTTCATGTTAGGACAATGGAATTTAATTTTCGATTTTTTCCCCCAGCTTTATGGACATATAATTGACAATTTAAAAATTGTATATATTTAAGTATACAACTTGATGTTTTGATATACATACACATCATGAAATAATCATCATAATCAAGATACTTAACATATCCATCACCTCACCTAATTACCTTTTGTATGTGTATGTGTGTGTTGATAGCACTTAAGATCTACACTCAGCAAATTTCAAGTATACAATATATAATACAGTATTGTTAACTATAGTTATATTGTACATTAGATCTTGCATAACTGGTACTTTGTATCCCTTGACCAACATGTCCCCATTTCTTCCCCCTACTCTCAGCCCCATCAGCCATTACTCTTTGTTTCTCTGAGTTTCAATATTTTAGATTTCACATATAAGTGAGATCATGCAGTATTTGTCTTTCTGCATCTTGCTTATTTCACATAGGATGATGTCCTTGAGGTTCATCCACGTTGTTACAAGTGGCAAGGTTTCCTTCTTTTTAAAGGCTGAATAATATTTCATTGTATATATATACACCACATTTTCTTTATCCATTCATCATCAATGGATGCTTAGGTTGTTTCCATATCTTGGCTATTGTGAGTAATACTGAAATGGACATGGGAGTGCAATTTTTACTTTTTTAAGTACCAAGAAATATGTACCATAATTAAGAGTCTTATAGAGATTCTTAACATCTCTCAATTTCTACATGGTATCTAAGAATTTTATTATTTTAGAAAAAAAATAAAATTGAGAAAGAATCTTTCCTTTGTTAACTTCTAGGAGGCTATAAGTGATTCATAGGCAAATTAACATATGTGGAAATAACTTGAATTAGGACAATGAGTACAAGTAGCTCTATTGTTAAATTGTTCACAATGTCTAGGCTTAAGTTTCAGGAGCATTGTGAAAGGTTTATTGCAAGATATAAAATATACTCAAAGACATGTAAATTTATACTTTCAATCACTTTGAGTTTCTTATTTTTTTAATTTATTTGCTTCAAAGAGAAATATTTCTTCTGGCAAATCATAAGAGAGCTTCCCAGGGAGAACTTTGCATAGATGTTTTTGTCACTTTTAAGTCCTAAAAAATCTTCTTCCATCAAACTTCTAAGACATAGAGGTATTGTTTCAGATAATACTGTAGAATTCAATAGCATGAGTTAACTTTATAGACTTCTTTCCTGTGGTTAACCTAATAAGTAATTGTTAATATAATTAGTAATATTGGGGAAATAACATTGTTCTAGCAAAGAAAAAAGACTGTTGTTACTATCAAAGTCTTTGTAATAGGTACAATGATTCTGAAAGTTGATGTGGGAGAATAAGAATGCAAATAATAGAAGAGAAAAAAAATTTTAGGACTAAGCCAACTGTATATAATAATATACCCAAACTACTATATTAAAACAGGGAAGTACACATTAAAAAAATAGCCTAGTGCAGAAATAGTCCCATTACATATAGGAACTTACTGTGCAATACAGGAAATTTCATAAATCAGTAGAGAAAAAGGACCATTTTGGAATGGTTATCAATTTAGAAAAAATAGCTTAGATAAGCTTCTCATACTATACATCCAAATAAATTCCAGATTAATTAAAGAGTAGGTATAAAATTATGGTTAAGCAATAAAAAACCAGAAGAAAATAGAATGGAATGTGTAATAAGCCTCTGGAAGGTGATTATTTTTTATACTTAGCAGCGATTTTTTTTAAAATCAAAGGAAAATATGAACAGATTTTCAGATTTTTCTTTAAGTAACCAAAATGAATAAGTAATAACAGAATGGGAAAAATATCTGCAAAAACTACTAAATCTAAAGGGCTATTATCTTTCTTATATAAAGAGCTCATGTAAATTGATAAAAGTACACTAGGCCTCAAAGAAATGGAGAGCAAAAAGACATAATATTAGTGATCAAAAATGTAGAAAAAATATTGTTTCACTAGTAATCAAAGAAATGCAAACTCAAACAATATTAAAGTATCCATTTTCACTTAGGAACTTATAAATATTTTAAACAATCATATCAAATAAGCAAGGGTGCAATGAACAGTACTTTCATACATAACTAAAGTCTTTTTTTTTTTTTTTGTCTGCACCACACGGCTTGCGGGATCTTATTCCCCAACCAGGCATCGAACCCATGCCCCCTGCAGTAGAAGCCTGGAGTCTTAACAACTGGACTGCCAGGGAATTTCTGACTAAAGTTTTGATAAACCCATAAGTCATCAAAATGTTCCTATCCTTTGACCCAGTAATTCCACATCCTCATACACATAAATAAGTCTAACAAAACAAGACTAATGCTCAAACCAAGTGATTCTGCTAAATAGGAAGTTTTACCAAGCTATGGAAAACAACTTATGAAAACATTTTAAATAAAAAAATATTAAAGCTTTGAACAAAAGGCCAGTAGGGGAGAATGGGAAATGGAGAATGAATATATTTAACGAAGGGAAAAAAGAACATTTGTGGAAACATTTAGAAACAGTGAAGTGGAAAGATTTGGGGAAAACTGGGGATCAAAGACACATTTTTTTCATAGTCTTCTTTGTCATTTTCAAGTTTTTGTTGTTTTAATTACCAAGTTTGCAATTAATATAGATATTTTTATTCCTGCTTCTCTTGAGAAATGAATCACCAAATGCTGCGCTTTTTCATTGTTGTCCATATATATTCTGTGTGTATATATATCTATATATATACTGTGTGTGTGTATATATATATATACATATATATATATGTATATATATATATAGTAAAACTAAACTGTATTGTTTTTCTAGCTGGTTCACAGGAATACTTAGACAATTTCTTAAGTATCCTACTGTTTCTTTCTTATGAGGCCTAACAACATAATATAAAATTCTGGATATAGGAAATTCTCACAGATATGCAGTCACCACTCACAGCATTGACTCATCCCCATTTTCTCTTCATCCCTTGCAATATCAGATATACAAATAAGCAGTCCAAAGCTGTTAATCTCCCTTGTTAACAGTTTGTAATTTTTTCTAGTTTTAATTCTATTAAGGCATTGATTGAACATAGATGCTAATCTCTTTTAGCAATTCCTAGTTTGGTCAGTAATTAAGGCCTTTCTTTCCTTATGTGGAATTCTTTGTGTGTCTGTCTCCTACCACAATTTCCTCAGTCCTCCACCCTCCCTTGCCCCAACAGGGAAGACCTCCTGTAAAACCGTACTGTATGTAAATATGTTGGTTCATCCCCTATCATTGCCTTCAGAGCTGGTACCACTAAATTCTCAATTACAGATTTAACCAGCTCTGGGGACAGGGAAGGACTGGGGAGCCCTCATCTGTAGCATTTGCCAATTTTTGTATTGTAAATACTCACACCATGGCCAATTTAAAGCTACTGACATAACATCACTGAACACAGAGTTGAGAAGAGATGCACGGTAGCACACCATTATACAGTATTTCTGTCATATAGACACAACAAACATAAATAACCTCAAGAGCATAGATAATAGTAAAATGTAGTAAAATAATTAGGAAGTAATGAATTTCAATATTTTTACCTTTGTGTTTAATATAATTTTCTAGCTGTAAGTGTATATACTTAAGTTTAAAACATGGCTATGTTTAACACCTGGCTTGCAATAATATCCTGAAAATAGCAGTTGGCTCTTGCTAGCTAGAACAACTTAGCTCTAACATACCAATGCTTTTAACCTTGCCCCAGATTCTAGAACCAAGCCCTAGTTTAGTAACTCAAATGAGTCAGTCTTCTATCAGAACAACTCATCTCAAATACATGGAAACTAGATTCAGATTAGATTACTGGTATGCACTGAACATTCCCATTTGTTTCCTATTGTTCTAGACCATAAGGATGCAAAGTAGGTTAAGACCCCTCCCACAATTTTCCCTGTGTCAATAAACAGCCACTCCGTTTTCAAGTTTTTTCAGGCCTAAAGTCTGTGTCATCTTTGACTCCTCTCTTTCTCTTCCCTCTTATGTCAAGTCCATTAGCACATCCTGATGGCTCTACCTTCAGAATATAACCATATTCCCATCATTTCTCACCCCTCTACCACACCTGGATTATTGGAATAGTATCCTAAATGGTCTCGCTTCCATCTTGCCTCCTTGTGGTCTAGTCTCAAAACAACAGTCAGACTGATCCTTTTTAACTGGTAAGTCACGTTGTGCCCTTCCTCTGCTCAGTAATCCCCTATAGTTTCTCATTTCACACAAAGTAAAAGCCAGAGTCCTCACAATGATCTTCAGGGCCCAAAATAATTGGTGTGTCTCTCTCTTTACCTCTCTGACATCTTTCCTATTCTTCCCCCCTTCCTCGCTCTGCTCCAAATACGATGGCCTCCTTACTTTTCCTTAGATGTGCTGGGCAGGATCCTGCTTCAAGCAAGGTCTTTGCATTTGCTGCATTCTCTGCTTAGAACACTCTTCCTTAGCTGCATGACTCTCTTCTTCCCTCTTGTCTTGTCCAAGTCTTTGCTTTTATGCCCTCTTCTCAGTGAGGCCTTCTCTACCACCCTATTTAAAATTGCAACCCCACTTCCCACTCCCAGAATTGGCCACTTAAATTTTCTCCATAGACTCATTTCTATTGATATACCATATATTTTACTTATCTGTTTGTTTGTTTTCTGCTTCCCCCCTTAACTAAGATATAAGCTGCACAAGGCCAGTGAACTTTGTTCTGTTCACTGCTGATTCCCCAGTGTCTAAAATAGTGGCTGGCATACACTGGTGCTTAATATATATTTATTGAATGAATAAATGAAGATCTGTCCTCAAGGAGTTTTACAGGTTTTCTTTCTGTATTTTTTGTAACCAAAGTAACTGGATTTCCTGCCTTAGTAACTGGATTTCCTGCCTTCACCAGTTTCCTAGTGATTAATCCTCAACACTTGTTACCAGGCACCTACAGTTCTGACCAGCCTGCAAGGATCTCTGTCAGTTACCAGCCTATTTTGGGTCTTCCTTGGCTGAGTTTTTTTTTTTTTTTTTTGGTACTTATGTTCTTCTATTCCTTTAAATTTGCCTTTCGGTTTCAGACCTGTCTTTGAATTAATATGATTTTCTGACTCAGTCTGAGAATTTTTTCCTTCACTGTCTGAGTTTTGGATTTGCTAGTACGCTAATGTGACAGATTGTATAACAAAATACATTATCATCATAATCTTTAAAAATTAAAATGGGCATTGTAAGGATAATACTTCTTTTAGCAATTAGGTAGGTTATTACTTGTTATCTATCAACCCTCCTCTTATCTACATGAGATAGGTGAATATCCCTATAAAATTCTTATGTTTGACACACACAAACCTAAATAGAGTAGCTATCAACAATGGTTAGATTTTAAGATCCCTCACTACCTACACACTTTTTTCAGGCACTTACAAAAGTCCTGGAATAACTAGGATCAACTGAGTAGTATCCTCATTTGTTAGCTGGTATTTGCTAGCGAGACAAGATAGCTATGGACAACTCTAAATTAGTAAGCGGTCTCCCTCAAGTTAAGATGATTAGGGGTGATAATGTGAATCAGAATTTTTAACTGTCAACAATCACAAATTTTGTGGAATAATTTTGTTTTCTTAAAGCATATTCTCTATAGCCTATTTTATTTTTGCAAAGATTCTGCAAAGAATGGCAGTATAAATAGTACTCTTTTCTAAGTAGAATTGATATGTCTCAAACTCAGGGAGCATTGGTACCTAAAAATACCAGTAGATATAATAAAAAGGACATTTCTCGTTATGTGGCAAAAGTCTAAAGAGATCAAAAATCTTTTTCTTTTAATATTTATTTATTTATTTGGCTCCACTGAGTCTTAGTTGTGGCATGTGGGATCTTTTATTTGCAGCATGCAAACTCTTAGTTGCAGCATTTGGGATCTAGTTCCCTGACCAGGAATCAAACCCAGGCCCCCTGTACTGGGAGCATGGAGTCTTGCCCACTGGACCACCAGGGAAGTCCCTCAAAAATCTTTTATAGCGCTGACACAATTTCCATCACTGTATTTCTTTGAGGAAACTGGGGGAAAGAGGAGCAAATAATTTATCATGTTTTTACAGGTAAAGAAACTGAGGCATCAAGTTAGACAATTTCTTGCCTGAGACCATAATGGTACATCAATTGCAGGAATAAGACTGCTGCATCCTCTTAGTTTGTTAGCTTACAGGGTGGTTTTTCCAGATCATTCTGCACTGCTAATATAACTGAGATTCTGAGTAATAATAGAAGATGGTCAGGACAAAGTAATGGTAATGAGCCAGAGCTAGAAATGAAAATAGAGTCCAAGTCTTCTAACTCTCTGCCCACTGATCCTGCTGTTAAGCTGCAGGACTAAATTACTGGACTTCATCAAAAAGTGGCAGCGTAATGCTATTAGAGATTAACCAGTGTCAGTTCAGTTAACTTTTCATTATAAGTGGACAGAATAATTCATATTTTAACAATCTCTAAAGGAAAACAATCTCAAATTGAAATTCTTTTTAGACGTTGTCATATTTCTTCTGTTATTTAAGTGTTCACTTGTGTAATGTGAAAAAGGACGTTGGTTGACTGAGGCTCATTAGGAACCAGAAAAAAAGACATTACAAGTTAAAAATAATTATCTCTTTGCTTAAAGATGGTGTGAATCAGCAAGCTAGAGAGCTCAGGTTTTCAATGGGTTGGCTAGTCCATTGTGTCAGTCAGAGAATAAGCCAGAGGAGGAGAAGAAAATATAGAAGAGAAAGGGAGGAGGGTCATCTTTTTTCTTACATTTAGGAAATCTATCGCTTAACTTGGTAGATTCAGATGAATGAGACCAGTCATAATTCAGAAATCAAGAAACTTTTCACTAGACCCCGGATAACAAAAGCAATCTTGAGAAAGAAGAACAGAGCTGGAGGTATCATGCTCCCTGATTTCAGACTGTACTACAAAGCTACAGTAATCAAAACAGTATGGTGCTGGCATAAAAGCAGACACATAAATCAGAGGAACAGAATAGACAGCCCAGAAATAAACCCAGGCACATAGGGTCTATTAATCTGTGGAAAAGAAGGTAAAAATATACAATGGGGAAAAACACAGTCTCTTCAATAAGTGGTGCCAGGAAAACTGTACAGCTACGTGATAGAATGAAATTAGAACATTTTCTTGTACCATATACAAAAATAAACTCAAAATGGGCTTTCCTGGTGGCACAGTGGTTAAGAATCTGCCTGCCATGCAGGGGACACGGGTTCAAGCCCTGGTCCAGGAAGATCCGTGGAGCAGCTAAGCCCATGCACCACAAATACTGAGCCCACGTGCCACAACCATTGAAGCCCGTGTGCCTAGAGCCTGTGCTCAGCAACAAGGGAAGCCACCGCAATAAGAAGCCCATGAACTGCAATGAAGACCCAACACAGGCAAAAATAAGTAAATAAATAAATTTATAAAAAAATAAAATAAAATAAACTCAAAATGGATTAAAGACCTAAATGTAAAACAGGAAACCATAAAACTCCTAGAAGAAAACTTAGGCAGAATAGTCTTTGACATAAATCATAGCAACATTTTTTGGATCTGTCTCCTAAGGCAAAAGCAAAAGTAAACAAATGGTACCTAATTAAACTTAAAAGCTTTTGCACAGCAAAGGAAACCATTGATAGAACCTACAGAATGTGAGAAAATATTTGCAAATGATGTAACTGAAAAGGGGTTAATATCCAAAATATGTAAACAGCTCATATAACTCTATATCAAAAAAACAAACAAACTATTTAAAAAATGGGCAGAAGACCTGAATAGACATTTTTCCAAAGAAGACATACAGATAGGCAACAGGCACATGAAAAGGTGCTCAACATTGCTAATTATTAGAGAAATGCAAATCAAAACCACAATGAGGTATCACCTCATTCCTGTCAGAATGGCTGTCATTAAAAAGATCACAAATGGGACTTCCTGGTGGCACAGTGGTTGAGAATTCACCTGCTGATGCAGGGGACACAGGTTCGATCCCTGGTCCAGGAAGATCCCACATGCTGAGGAACAACTAAGCCCGTGTGTAACAACTACTGAGTCTGTGCTCTAGGGCCCGCGTGCCACAACTACTGAGCCTGTGCACCTAGAGCCCATGCTCCACAACAAGAGAAGCCACTGCAACGAGAAGCCTGTGCACCACAACAAAGAGTAGCCCCCACTCGCCGCAACTAGAGAAAGCCCGCGCGCAGCAACAAAAACCCAATCCAGCCAAAAATAAATAAATTAAAAAAAAAAGACCACAAGTAACAAATGTTGGTGAAGATTTGGAGAGAATGGAACCCTTGTGGAGAAAATGGGAATGTAAATTGGTGGAAAATAGTATGGAGGTTCCTCAAACAACTAAAATAGAACTACCATATGATCCAGCAATTCCACTCCTGGGAATATATCCAAAGAAAACAAAAACACTAATTCAAAAAGATACATGCACCCCAATGTTCATAGCAGCATTATTTACAATAGCCCATATACAGTGGTGACCTAAGTTCCATAGACAGAAGAATGGATAAAGAAGATGTGGAATATACATACAATGGAATACTTTTCAGCCGTAAAAAGAATGAAATTTTACCCTTTGCAACAACATGGACCTAGAGGGTATTATGTTTAGTGAAATAAGTCAGAGAAAGACAAATACTGTATGTTATTACTTATATGTGTAATCTAGAAAATAAAACAAATGAATGAATATAACAAAACAGAAACAGACTCACAGATATAGAGAACAAGCTAGTGGCTGCCAGTGGGGAGAGAGAAGGGGAAGGGGCAAGATAGGGGTAGGGGATTATGAGGTACAAACTACTATGGATAATATAAATAAGCTGCAAGGATATATTGTATAGAACAGGGAACATAGCCAATATTTTATAATAACCTTAAACTTTAACTTTTATAATAACTCTAGAATGTCATATACCTAATATTGAAACTAATATTGTAAATCAACTACACCTCAATAACAAAACAGAACACTTCACCGAATGAAAAATGTTCTAAGAGATGCACTATAGTGAGCTGAGTTCTCATTATATAAGCTGACACGTGGTACTCTTCTCATGTATTTTCAAGGGCATGGACATTTTGCCCTGCTGGAAGAGATATAAATCTCATGTAGACGTCCTCAGTGGTGAAACTCCTCATATAAATCAGAACTGCAGAAAGGTAGGGGACAAATGAACAAAGACTTTACTATCTTCCATAATTCTTTTCCTAGTTTTTGACAACAATTTAGTAGATGAAGAAACATTAGTTTCCCTGGGTATCTCCCATATATACAGGGCATATACATGTCATTAAACTTGTGTTGGTTTTTCTGCCGTATAAAAAAAGAAGGAAAGAAAAGAGAAATATCTTTAACATAAAATTTCTGGTTTTGATTAAACTGATATTTTTAAAGGTGCCACATAGCTTTATGTACATTATTATTTTTTTTAACCTTTACAACAACCAGAGAGGAGAATGTTGTTTTACAGATAAGGAAGCTGATGTTAAGTATTTTGCCCAGGGTCACACAGATTACATAGTAGTTAGACCTGGGTTTAGAATCTAGATCTCCAAAATCACTTTTTTTTTTTTTTTTTTTTTTTTTTGGGGACCCTGCATCGGCAGGCGGACTCTCAACCACTGCACCACCAGGGAAGACCCAAAATCACTTCTAATACCCTTTCTACTATGTCACAGAAGGCCATGGCAATACTTTAATTTTTACCTTTAAGGCAATTTCTAGGTAAACTTTAGGCTACTCAATGGCTTTTTGAGAAATAGATTCAAGAATATTTGTTTTTCATCCCTATTTTTCTTGTTGTATATTTCTTCAGCAAAGTGTAGGCATTAGATATCAGATTGTGGGTATTTTTGTTGCAATCTGGTAGAAATGCATTTCCTCAAAAGTGCTGGGCACTATATGCCTGTTTGTTTTGGGTTTACCAAGGGTACTGTAAGTCGAACTTGACGGTTGCAGGCAGAGTCCTGAAGTGAGAACTGTGAGTTGACTTGCTATAAATAAAGGATTTCCTATACTTTCTAAAACAAGGTAGAGGACCCTAGTGGATAAACTGAGCTACAAACTTTTTTTTTTTTTCACACACACACACTGTATTTTATTTTTACAAGAGAGAAAGAGACTGACACCAAGCATTGTAAATGGATGACCACAACAAAAGCAACAATGATTGCAATTACCAAACACGAAACACACTCATACTATGTCTTAATATTGACATTCAGTCCAGTAATCTTCCACTGTAACATGAGCTACAAACTTTTGATATTACTGCAGGCTAACATATCAGAGAGCCTTTACATTTTAGAGGAAAGGGCAAGCAAGTATTATTTTCAATTTACTTACTTCCTAGAAAGATTATAATTATTGAGCATTTTCTGACTACCACCAATTCACAAGTTGTCACATGAAACATAGATTCTAACTCAACCCCTACCCAGTGAAATGTCTCAGTGATTTGGTGATAAAATTATCAAAATCATTAATTCCTATGGGACTACACCTAGAGAACTTGAGGTAAAGCCTCTGCCTTCTCTAACCAATCAATAAACCAAATAAATATTTGAATGTTCTCCATTATACACCAACCTCAGTGTTAGGCACTGTAGTGCCTTCTCCATAGCAAAAGCTCAATATCATTCAATAATGATTGAGTGAAGGAAACAGAAGAAAATCAAAGACATAGCATTTGCCCCGAAGGTGCTGACTATCTAGTACACTAAAACATAAAAAAGAAAGTAATGTAGCAAAGAAATTATTTTAAAAACATCAAATCTCTTTTTTATTTTTATCATGATGCTACTCTCTGTGGGCTCAGAGTGATTACTTTGGAGCTAATAGTCTAAGTTTCTATAGGATTTACTCTGAGACCACGTCCTGAACTATTCCATACCAGGAGAGGTAGTATAGTGGAATAAGTTAAGTGTGTGGACTCTGGTGTCAGATATCCTAGATCTTGGCCTCACTACTTACCAGCCAGGGGATCTTTAGCAAGTTACTTCTCAATGTCACAATTTTCTCATCTGAAAAATGGGGGCTAGTATAGTATTTTCCTCATAGGGATATTGTGAAGATTAAACAAGAAGTTATAATGTAGTGTTTATGTAGAACACAGCCCAAAACCTTGCAAATATCTAGTACTCAATATTGTTGCTAACAATATTTCTTTCTTTCAGGTTAAAAAATACTGTAAAATCTAGACTTAATTAACCTTCTTATCACCTTGCCAAAGGGCCTGCTTCCACATGCTGCCTGCCAGATGGTCCACTTACCAATGAGAAACCCATGTGCTTACCTGTGATAAATTAGACCAATGAAGCTCAATGCTTTGTAGTAAAGAAGAGGGTTGGCATAACTGAAAATATACAACTACACAAATTATAGGAAAGCAATTTTCTGTATAGGGGCATGGTATAGTGAGACAAAAATAAGCATGAGTCATCTCAATTTGATTCAGCTCTGCACAGAGTGTTTAGCCTCTTCGAATGATTTCTTAGTTAGGTGACTTTGGGAAATTACTTAAACTCTTTGGGCTATTATTTTTCTCATCTGTAAGGTTGGGGAAATAATAGCTAATTCACTGAGCTTTTTGTGAAGACAGTGACTACACAGAGTAGGGGCTCAGTAAATTGAGGGCGGTGGCCAGTACTGTGAATGTTAGTTCTCTTCTGTTTTTCTGTAGCTATCTTGGGAAAAGAGTAGCAACAGCAGGGGTGGCAGGCAGGGCAGCCACTCGGCAACATTATGATGGATGTGATTTATACAAGTCTGTCATAACTGGTCGGTCAGTGTACGAGGGGGCCAGTGGGGGTAGAAATCCAGTCTGGGCTCCATTCTCCAAGATGTGCAAGGGGCCTCTTTTGCTAATTTGTACAAAGATGCTCTATTCTCCACCCCTTTTCTTCCTCTCCCATTGCGAAGCACAGGCTCCGGACACGCAGGCTCAGTGGCCATGGCTCACGGGCCCAGCTGCTCCGCAGCATGTGGGATCTTCCCAGACCGGGGCAGGAACCCGTGTCCCCTGCATCGGCAGGTGGACTCTCAACCACTGCGCCACCAGGGAAGCCCTCTCCACCCCTTTTCTAAACCACTTTCTGACTTTCAGTTTTTTCCCACCCTCCCCAGGTGCTCAGTAGCCTCATAGGATCACAACCCGTCACTGCTGTTCCCACTGTAACCTACTTCACACCTCTCAGGTCTTCCTATGCTATTGGATCCTGCCATGAAAATCCTAGTCTTTCCAGAGTCCCACTCCTCCAGTACTCTTCTGAGAGACGAGTACTAATTATGTAAACAATTTCCAGCTAAGGAAGACCTTCCTTTCGTTATACCGTCCATTGGTATCTTAATAAAGTATTTTTCCAGAGTTTCAACCCAAAGGAGCAAACAGTGTGAGGGTTTGAGGTATAAAGGTAAAATGAATGTAGAGAAGCAGTTTGAAAACAGAGGGGACTTTTCAGCACAGCACACAGTAGCTGTCCATCTGGAGATGGTATTGAATATGGACCAGGAAGTAGAAACTGTGTACATTTAATGAACAACCTTGCCTGTCCCGTATCAGCCAGTCCAATTAAAGAGTCAACAAGAACTTTGGACCCTATACCAATACCAACTTCTGAAAGAAAAGAATGTGGGAGGGGAAAATTTTGTGGTGTAGTGAAAAGAGAACTGCCTTGAGATTTAGGAAACCTGGCTCACATTTCCACCTTCACCTCCAAACAGCTTTTGGCATTGGGAAAGTCAGTTGTGTGCTTAGAATTCAATGACTTCACTGTGGACTAAGAGACTGAATTAGAAAATGCTTTTTCAGGTCTAACCTTCTATGTTGCTTTTTTTCCCACTGCAAACTGATTAGCCTGGCAGTGGGCAGGTGGGGGAAGCAATGCTAAATTGTAGCTTAAAGAGTACTATACTGAACTTAAATCAATGTAGTATAATGCTGGCTTCCAGAGAGGCAGATTATGTTAATGGTTAAGAGTGTAGGAGCTGGAGTCCTTCATTCCTGGGTTTTGGTACTGAACTTGGACAAATCACTTAACCTCAATTTCCTCATCTGTTGTTCCTCATCCTAATTAGTATTAGGAATACTAATACCTATGTCATAATGTTAGAGAGAGGATTAAATAAGCTAATACATATGAAAGCACTCAGCACAGTGCCTGATACCTAGTTAAGTCCTCAGCAGTTGGTGATGGCATGTTTCATCCTAACTCTGCTACTAAATTTATTCTTGATTGGCTAAGTCACTCACTTCTCTGAGTCTCCTTAAAAGAAAAATGTTTTTTTTGGTCCAGTCAGAGTATAGGACTAGATTATTTCTAAGGTGTTTTCTATTTCCATCTTTCAATCTCTATTTTTTATGTTTGTAATAGAAAATTGGCCAGTCTTGAATTAAGTAGCTCAATTATCCCTCCTATGTGCACAGAATAGTTTCCCAGAAAGATCACTAAGTCTGAACTACTCCCATTGTGTGTGGGAGGATCATTGCTTGCTACCAGGATATGAGTTGTACAATTTTAATCCTCAGACCAGTGGCTGCTGTACCTCCATTCCCAGTAACATGAGAACCTACACCTTTAGATTTCTGGGTCACCGGCCACACGAGAGTCCTAGGAGTCATCATTATTGTCACATTGCTAAAATGCAGCAGCCACTTGGAGCCCCCAAGACATTTGTCTCAGGAGGCAAATAATCACATTCACTCATAGGTCATAATTTGATTGTGTGAATATACTGCATGTCACTGATTACTAGCATCACGTTTCTTTTTGGCAAGGAGCTCAGCACTGTAGTCAAGCCCAATGACTTGATCATAACAATCCTTAAATCCTATATTTGTGGATCAGTTTCCTGGACCATTCCTGGTGCCAATTCTGTATCAATCAGGAGAAAAAAACCATACCAGTTCCATGAACAGAGACAATTTAGTATAAATAATTGTTAACTAGATATAAAGATGTTAACAAGGGTAAAAAGAAAACTTGAATAAATCATTAGGTAGCAACTGCAGGAAGCAGCTACAATCCCTAGGGCTGAGAAAACAAAGGAAAATGGTTAGAATTATTAAAACTTAGAGAAGAGGCTCTTATTAACAATTCTTTATATTAAATTGTCTCTTTTCAAGTAACTGGTGTGGTTTCTGTCTCCTGAATGTACATACTGTGACTGATACAGTGGTTGTACCAATTTACAACTCTCATCAGCAACAATGGAGGTTGAGATTGCACCATAGCCTTACCAGAACTTGATATTTTTCATCTTTTGCATTTTAACTATTCTGGTGGGCTTGAAGTACTATTGCATTGTGGTTTTTAATTTGCATTTCCCCCATGGGGAATGAAGTCAACCACCTTTTCATTCGTTTACTGGTTATTTTGATCTCCTCTTTTGTGAATTATCTGTTCAAGTCTTTTGCCCATTTTTCTGTTGAGTTGCTGCCTTTTTCTTATTGATTTGTGAGAGCTCTTTATATATTTTGAACATGAGTTCTTTGTTGGATATATCACCCCAGCTCTCTCTCAATATGCCCAGTTAGACTTACTAGTTCAGATGTGCTTCTCTAGATTAAATGTTCCTAGGGACTGAATTACTATGTTGTTCTTATTGTAGTATCTCAACAAATATAAGAGTAGTGGAGTGGAAGTACTATAACTTTCTTTGGGACTTCCCTGGTGGCACAGTGGTTAAGAATCTGCCTGCCAATGCAGGGAACACAGGTTCAAGCCTTGGTCCAGGAAGATCCCACATGCTGCAGAGCAACTAAGCCCATGAGCCACAACTACTGAGCCTGCATTCTAGAGTCCACGAACCACAACTACTTGAGCCCGCGTATCACAACTACTGAAGCCTGCACACCTAGAGCCTGTGCTCCACGACAGAGAAGCTGCCTCGATGAGAAGCCGCCTCGATGAGAAGCCTGTGCGCTGCAATGAAGAGTAGCTCCTGCTCGCTGCAACTAGAGAAAGCCTGCACGCAGCAATGAAGACCCAACGCAGCCATAAATAAATAAATAAATTTATATTAAAAAAACTTTCTTTATTGTGAGAAGATAGGAATATGTATTTCATTCATGTGTTTATTCATTCATTCTACAAATCTCTTTTTTTTTTTTTTTTTGGGGTACGTGGGCCTCTCACTATTGTGGCCTCTCTCGTTGCAGAGCAACTGGCTCCGGACGCACAGGCTCAGTGGCCATGGCTCACGGGCCCAGCCGCTCCACGGCATGTGGGATCTTCCCGGACCGGGGCATGAACCCATGTCCCCTGCATCGGCAGGCGGACCCTCAACCACTGCGCCACCAGGGAAGCCCCACAAATCTCTTTAAATACATGTTTATTGAGCATGAATTATGTGCAGGGAATTATGCTGTGTATATAAGTTTGCTTCTTTCTGAAGTATTAGAACTCAGCTTGGGAACTTTACACATACTGTCATTGTAATAAAATAAGAATCTTACATTAGATTTAAAAAACTTTTTCAGGAGCCCAGAACATTTTTGAAGACCAAACAACTCATTGCCACTATCTGAGGCCAGTGAATGTCAGTCACCTGAAAAATTCCTGTACAAATATTAAAAAGGCCTTCTAGAATTTATTGATGTTTTTATTCATTTACTGAAATCAAATATTTGTTAAGCACATATTATGGAAGCACATTAAATGGAAACTAATTTCTTAGATCTTCTTTTCTTCTGCATACTCATCCTTGGTGGTGTCATGCGGCTTCAATTACCAACTATCTATATGCTGATGACCCCCACATCTATTTCTATAGCATAGATGTACTTCATGAGTCTTAGATTCAAAAAACCAAATGTCTGATGAATATTTTTCCTGGGGTGTCTCAAGGCACCTGGCATACATTTTCAAAACTGAACTCATCATCTTCCCCTAGCAAATCTTTTCTTTCTGTGTTTCCTCTTTCAGTGTATGGCATGAGCATCTACCCAGTTGCCCAAGTGAGGCACCTAGAAGTCTCCCTTGACACTTGACTCTCCTTCCTTCCCACCCACTAATATCCTACTAATTACCAATACTTTTCAATTCAACTTCTTATACAGTCTCTCTCAAATTAATCTGTTTTTTCCTATGGACAATACTATAAAACATGTCACCAGTATTTCTTGCTTAGATCTCCTAATTTGTCTCCCTGCCTTTAGTCTTTCTAGTCTCCAACTATTCTCTAATGTCTCCCATTTCTATAATCCTTCAAGACTTATCTATGCTCTTTGGGTTAAATCAAAATTCCTTAATAGTGTTTATAAAATCCTATGTAACCTGCTCCTGTTGCCTCTCCCATCTCACGACTCTCTGGCATTTACTCCTACTAATCTTTCAGGTCTCACCAAATATTACTTTCCCTGAGATGCCTTCCCAGATCCTCAAAAATGGGTTAAATGCCCTCTTACAATACTCTCCTGCTTCCCTTATCTCTTATCATTAAACACTAAGTTCTGTGAGACCAGAGCCTTTATTTTGTTAGCTGTGGCAACTCAACCAACAAATCACATTATTTACGGAAATAATGAATGAATTTCTTGAAACTCAGGGAAAGCCACTACTGAAGTTACAGAAGAAACTCTTTTATTATATTAAAGACATATTTCAGGGCTTCCCTGGTGGCGCAGTGGTTGAGAGTCCGCCTGCCAGTGCAGGGGACACGGGTTCGTGCCCCGGTCTGGGAAGATCCCACATGCCGCGGAGCGGCTGGGCCCGTGAGCCATGGCCGCTGAGTCTGCGCATCTGGAGCCTGGGCTCCGCAATGGGAGAGGCCACAACAGTGAGAGGCCTGCGTACAGAAAAAAAAAAAAAGAAAGAAATATTTCAGATATTTTAATACACAGAGACATCTGGGCACAATGTAGTTACAACTAACACACTTGGAATCTGTATAAGCCAAAGTTTGTCTTATTTATTCAGATGCTTTTGGTGAGCTATTATTTGTGATGAGCATGTGTGAAAAATTTATCTGCCAAGATAGAACAAAGATCGAGACTTACCATCCTAAAATATTCATTCCAGAAATGACTAACTAGGGTTTTACTTTTCAAAATTGCCCTATATGTAAAATTTAATTTAAAAGTTCATTCATTTCCCAGGATTATTTCTGGGAGAACGACCCATGTTGGCAAACAGGAAGATTTTGTGTATGTTTATATTTTTTCACCTTCTAAAATACAAAATTGATAAGAAAGCAGAAAAGTCCATTTTAAAAGAACCATCAAATCTTTGCAATCTTTCTCAAATCCTCTTAAGTGGGTTCTACATCATGGGAATTAATAAAAATGGCATTTCCGAATTAACTGGGATTCTGAGTTTGGATCCTTTCACGTGCTCTCCTGGGTTTATAATCTAGAGGTATTTGTGAAATTTTCTTCTTGACAATAATTGTGTTTTGGGTTTTTTGGGGTTTTTTTTTGCGGTACGCGGGCCCCTCACAGCTGTGACCTCTCCCGTTAAGGAGCACAGGCTCCGGACGCGTAGGCTCAGCGGCCATGGCTCACGGGCCTAGCCACTCCGCAGCACGTGGGATCTTCGCGGAAGGGGGCACAAACCCGTGTCCCCTGTATCGGCAGGCGGACTCTCAACCACTGCGCCACCAGGGAAGCCCAATAATTGTGTTTTTCATTGAATAGGTAATAGGTCTAATTGCTTCAGGGCCTTAAAGTAGTAGCATCTATAAATGCTATAAACCTTGCTTAAAATTTATCAAGTTATTGAACGAGTTATTCCCTCTGATGCTGGATAAGCCAAAGGACCCTGTTTCAAACTAATATATATATACATATTAGCAAAACAAGGCATGAAGATAGGAATGCAATGTCCTCTTAAAATGCTCTGAGACTGGGCTTCCCTGGTGGCGCAGTGGTTGAGAGTCCGCCTGCCAATGCAAGGGACACGGGTTCATGCATCGGTCTGGAAAGATCCCACATGCCGCGGAGCGGCTAGGCTCATGAGCCATGGCCGCTGAGCCAGCGTGTCCGGAGCCTGTGCTCCGCAGCGGGAGAAGCCACAGCGGTGAGGGGCCCGCATACCGGAAAAAAAAAAAAAAGCTCTGAGACTAAATTTTGTTTATACTCTAGGCAGTAAAACAGAAATTATTTAAGTAGAACTGAACCCTACCACACATTGATAGCAAAAACTACAATTTCTTCATATGTCTTCCTAGTAATGTTGTTGGGTGTGGTGGTTATTACATTAGTAGTATGTTTCAAATACATGTTATATTGATGCTCTGAGATAACTCAAGCGATCTTTCAGGAATTCTGAGTGAAATATAAATGTTATGGGAAGAATTGATCCCATTTCAAGGTTAGGATGGATAAATGAGCATTTTAGAAAAAGAAATACATGATGCAGAAAGTGTGAATTTTGGAAAATTTCTCCTAGCATATTGCCTGGCATATAATAGGCATTCAATATATTTTTCTTGATTAACTGATTGAATAAATGAATAAATAAATTATACTCATTCAGATCTTGTCCCCTACTCTTATCCCATCTCTCAATTAATAGTAATTATTTTCTTAGTCTCCACCCAAATTTGAAATAATTTGGCTCCCAAGTTTTGGGAGCTGGAATGATTTTAAAGTGCCTAATTAAGAACAATTTGTTAACGATTATTATCTCTTCCCCTTTTCACTCTAAGCTGTCTTTACACTTTCCAAGTCTCATGCTGCTTTTTATTCCTTAGGCTAGTTTTTATTAAAGAAAAGAGAACAAAACTGTTTCTATCTGCCTGTTAATAAACATGACTCTTTCTGTCATCCTTTCCTTGATCCTTTCCAAATCAGCTGTGGTTGCCATAAGTGATGACTGAGAGACAAGATGCCAAGTGCAATGGCTAAATTTAAAGAGCAGCATTCGCACCTGTTGTTAACTGGCAATGACCAGTCTCATACCCACAGTTTCCTCCACCCTCTGCCTCCCACCAAGTGCAACCCATAGCCCAGAATTTGTGTTCACGTATAAAAGTACTGATGAAGATTATATACATTACATAGAAATGGAGAATGAATACAGCATTTGACACTAAATTAGTTCAGTTTCAGAGGAGCTGAACTTTGGGCAACACCCAGCATAATATAAAGATGTATCTGACCTTGAAACAAGCAGGTGGAAGTGACTAGGTATTTGATGAATTTCTGAAGACTATTAATGGACTATCTCACCTGAGAATAATTTTCTTAGACCTGCCATACTTTGTGAAATTATTTTGCCTTTTAGCATTGGAGGGTCCTCTAAATGTAAATGTTGTGTAAAAGAGGCAATCCAAGAAGTACTTCTCTAAAAAGTCAGCTTAAAGTAATTTGCCAGATTGGCAACTCTAACCTGGAAGAGCTGTGTAGGAGAAAGATAGTAACATAAATAATTCTGATAGAAAATACACATAAAAAGTGAGAGAAGAAGGGGACTGTGGCCCAGCGAGGCAGATTAGTCTCATCAAATAGGTTGGATACTCAAGGGAGTGGCAGCCTCATTGTCAGACCAGGTCACATCAAGTACCAAAGTACTGTGATAGAAAGTCAAACAACAAATTCTGAGAGTTTAATTTTACCTGAGCATTTCCTCTCAGAGGAAGCCAAGCTGGTCTTCAGGAGAATAGAACAGGTGACTTATGGGTACAGTAGGAGCAAAGAGTTGGAGGTTGGAAGGTCAGGGCATGTTCAGGGTATGGGTAGTAAATACCTGGAGAGTGCTGAGAGCGGGGAGCCCTTTACCAATTTGGAATTTTGTTGTAATTCAGCCTTGTCAGAGAATGTTCTTAGGATTTTGGGGGGCACTTTTGAATACTCTGGAATGGATAGTGTTGGGTTCCATAAAAATATGTGCTGAATTCCTATGCACTTGGGAGGTGTGGTTTATTCAAGTTCAGAATCAGTGTCTTGCCCCTTTGGATCATTTCATATAGGGACAAAAGACTTCCTGACTCCAAAGGTCTACTGAATAACAAAGGCTATAGGAGGCCACAGGCCAATCCAACACAAAAAGGACAGCATGAGGGACTTCCCTGGTGGTGCGGTGGTTAAGAATCCGGCTGCCAATGCAGCCAACACGGGTTTGAGACCTGGTCTGGGAAAATCCCACATGCCGTGGAGCAACTAAGCCCATGTACCACAACTACTGAGCATGCATTTTAGAGCCCATGAGCCACAACTACTGAAGCCTGCACACCTAGAGCCCGTGCTCCACAACAATAGAAGCCACTGCAATGAGAAGCCCAAGCTCTGCAATGAAGAGTAGCCGCCGCTCTCTGCAGCTAGAGAAAGCTCGCGTGCAGCAATGAAGACCCAACGCAGCCAAAAATAAATAAATAAATAAAAATTTAAAAATCGATTAAAAAGGACAGTGTGAAAGTTAGCTGCCAATCTCTCAGATCCTGAGAAATATGAACAAAGACAGTCCTATTTGAACAAGTCTTGCCCTTCTCAACTCGGTGTTTTCCCAGTGTTGCGTGCTTGACAGACATAAATAAATAAATAAATAAACTTGCAGACTGGATGTTTCAGACCTAAAAGAATGTTAGATTAGGGTCACTAAGTTATAAATGAATATGAAGTCAGTCATCCTTTGGAGGCCAGGGCATGAGTATTTGAGTCCTACAGATGGGTAGGTATAAAAAATAGGAATAATGACATCTGGAAAAATAGTGAAGCCAAATCACCAGAAAACAGATCTACGCTGTGGTTTATGATACTTATTTAAAGGCTAAAACCCCTTTCTTCTCCCTCTCCTTCACATACTTTTTTTGATCTTTAAGAATTGCTGATCTCACTTGAATAATAACTCATATCATCAGTAAACCATGAAACATAGCCCCCAGATCTCTAAGCAGATCCCTTTCATGTTTTCTTGTTCACGTCAGTAAGCTGTGTACATCACCTACCCTGGCTATTCTGGAATGCTTAGACAAATACTCCATTGAGTTGAGTCATACTTTGGAGCTGACTTTAGTGTACATTTTAGTAGGGAATCTAGTTAGAGTTTCATGCTCCAGAAAATCTGTTCTGATTAGTTTTAGCTAAAAGAAAAGATCAACCTGTTTTAAGGATTGGCACAGAAAACAATTATGCAGTCATGTAGGTTTCACTGAACATATTTTTGTAATAATAAAAATAACATGCAGATGGGAAAAAGTTAAACCATTCAAAAGGATAGCTGCCCCTTAAAATTTCCCAGAGGTAACTTTTTTTTTTTTGGTTTATTCTTCCAAAAGCCACTTTTGGGGTGTGTG